>NW_021604721.1:470961-502427 GCF_004785775.1 Grammomys surdaster
ATGCAGCTGACCTGACCACTACATGCAGCTGACCTGACCACTACATGACACTGGCCTCTCACCAACAGACTAGCACTCCTTTGAGCATCTCAACAACTTTTTGCAGGAAAACCACTGGCAGCAGGTGCAGAATATGCTTTCCAAAAGTAAATCAAACACCAAGGCTCAGGTTTTTATGTTACAGGAATACATTGGCAGAATGAAATGTGCATTGTAATGGTTCTGATTTGGATTAATAAAGATTTGCTTGAGCCTAGGTATAATTATTTAAAATTCACGGTCTAAAAATTCAATTTCTGTTGCATCAACTTAATAGAAAAAGAGTAAATTGTGGTCTAAAACTAGCAAAAGAAAAGAGCTAACAAAGATTAGAGCAAAAAAATGAAATTAAGTATAAAAAGATCACTCAAACTAATTTGCATTTTGAAACACAAAGTTGATAAACCATTAGCTAGACTAAAACAAAAAGAAAAAATTTCAAGTAAATAAAACTGCAGACAGAAAGGAAGGAATTGAAGTAGGCATCCTAGAAATACAAAGAAGAAATCTGAAGAGGCTATGGTGAGCATTGTTTCTCAAATTTGATAACCTCAAAGAAAAGAAAATATTCCTATAAACATACTAAGAAAACACTGAACCATGATAAATTATTTTTAAAAATTGCACAGGTCAATAATGAATAAGAATACTGGAACAGTAATTAACCACACCCCTAAAGCAAGGCTTAGTCACAGATCCTCATTGGTACCAGTGCCAATTCCCCAGCCCCCTCCATTTCTATGGACATTTTACAAGGGCAGCATTGCTCTGATACCAAAGCCAAACAATGACATTACAAGGAAAGAACATTACAAGCTAATATCCCTGGTGAAAATGGATGCAAAACTCTCAGTGTAACACTAGCACAGTAAACACAGCATCCCATTTAGAGGGTCATACACTACAGAGGAGAGGTGCTGGTGCTTTTCATTCTAGTGTTATTTCTCTCTCATCTCGAATGCAAGTGGCACTTCAATTGTCATAGCAACATCCTGTGTGTTTCTGTGGCAACCAGGCCTTCTGTAGGCTTCCTTCTTTTCAGTTTCTATGTTCCTTCCTCATGCACTACTCCTTCTATCCAAGAGTGGTGGCTTTCTGCACTCACTCTCCCTGCATACCACAGGCTCCCCCTTTAGTAATCAATACACCTCTTACTTAGCTTATTACTTATTAAATTTACAACTATTTTCCTATCCAAACATTAGTATGATTTTTGTTTTCTGACTGAATCTTGCCTGGTGTGATACTCTGTATGAAATTGAGTCTTTAAAATGCTGAAAAACTGAACATTAGAGATCAGATCAAACTCTTAGAATGTATACATTTTTTAGTTACCATAAAACATATATCAGATGGTTAGAAGATTAATAAATTCTCCCAGAATATAAAATAAGCCTATCAGCAATAGAAGACTTTGCGAGTGAGACTGTGATGGGGAAGAAGAGTGAAGAGCAACGTAAGGTTGTGAATTTCTTTACCTTAGAAGGTCATGTGTCAGGAAATAATATATAAGGCAGGCAGTGGTGGTGCACGCCTTTAATCTCAGCACTTGGGAGGCAGAGGCAGGCAGATCTCTGAATTGGAGGCCAGCCTGGTCTACAGAACAAGGACAGAAGGGCTACACAGAGAAACCCTTCTCAAAAAAAAGAGAGAGATGGAGAGAAAAAAAGTATGTATAGTTGATTAAAAGCAAGAAGTTAACATGTTACTTAAACATGTAAAGATAGAAACTAAAATGATTCAAACACAAAGGTAGCAAAGTCATAATAATCTAATACTTTACATGTATTGAACAATTTATCCTCACAATAATTAATTCTCTAAGAGTATTCATATCCATTTACCAATAAGGAGAGTGAGGCTTATAAGTGCAACGTCCCTAGGTCACACAGCTGGCAAGTGACTCAAGCACGACTGAGAACCTGAGCTCTCCTCTCAGTACTACGTCATAACTAGGCATGGTGGTGCACACCTGTAATCCCGCACTCAGGAGGTGGATCCAAAAGATGATTAAGTTCAAATTCATCCCCAGCAACACAGCAAGTTCAAGGCCAGCCTAGGCTCGCTGAGCTGAGACCTTGTCTCAGAATGAATAAATGAATAAATGAATAAATGAATAAATGAATAAATGAATAAATGAATAAATGAATAAATGAATAAATGATGGCTGGAGAGATGGCTTGGTGGTGAGGAACACTTGCCCTTGCAGAGGACCTGAGCTATTTTCCAGCAACCTCATGTCAGCTCAGAGCAATCTGTAACTCCATTCCAGGGAATCTGACAGCTTGTTATGTCATACAGGGGAATTTGGTACACACAAGATATATATATATATACACACACACACACATACACACACACACGCATGGGGAATCAGGTATACACAAAGTACAAAAACATTCATGCAGGCCAACATTCTTCCACAAAAAATAGAAATAAAATGCAAAAAAGTAAATAAACAAATTCAGGCTGGTAAAGTCACCATTAGTGAACGCATTTGGGAAATAAATCAATGCATAGTAAAGAAGTCTTAATACACTCTTAAACAGCAGTTTGGCTCTAGTATGGATATGTGTTGCTCTGCTGCCCTCTAGTGCCCATTGCCTCAAAACATTAGAATGAGCAGAGGTTATGGGGGAGGAATAGGACAATGATTGATTTTTTTTTTCTTGTAGTCTCTGCAGAAGTTTCTGTTTTCCATGAAAGACTCTGAGACGTTGAAATGTTTCCTAATACAGTGGGATTCATATGTAGGCAAAAAATCTACAGACAATTTCCTGGGACCATGGAACGCTGAGAGGATCCTGGCCAAGTTTGTATCTATAGGCAAATATGATTTTCTCAGAATTACACTCCAAATAACATGTATCAGAAAGAAAATTGTTTCAATAAGTCATTTTCTAAGTCTGAATGAAAATTACTACTACAAACAAGTTTTCATTAATATTCAGAATTAAAGAAAAATAACTCTTATTTTGCTCAGTATGTCAAAGAGATACTCTGAAAGGGAAATTGAAAATCATTTCAGAATGCTGGCAGAATTACATCAATGGCTTTGAAGAAAGGCAAAGGAAATTCTCAGGCACACATACACAAACACACATGCACACACACACACACACTTAAGATACTTACACATCCACAAGTCCTTAATAGCTTCTAATACATAGACTACAATAAAATTTGATTGGTTAATATATATATATAATTACATGTATATATCTTTCTACAGTTATTTCATTTGAACCAGAAACCCACCACTTAACAGAACTGTTGGAACTGTTGTTTCTATAAATCACTATTGTTATGTGCTGAGCTTACTCCCAAATTCATTCCAGCCCTGAGCCCAATACTTTAGAATGTGGCTGTTTTGGAAGAAAGGGTCTGAGTTAAAAGGAGGTCATTAGGATAGATCCTAAACTAGTATGGCTGTACTGAGAGGACATTTAGACACAATCAGGTGGAGTGGTGGCAGATCATGCGAAGACAGGGAAAAAAAACAGCTAGCTTAGAGCCAAGGAGAGAAATCCTAATAGACACATTCATTCTGAGCTTCTGACTTTTGAAAGTGAAAGAACAACTTCCTATTCTTTAAGTCACTTAACATGTGATGCTTTGATTATGATGCCTCTTTCCAGGTGGGGTTTGATGTTGATAGTTGGTTGACTAGCAGTAGTGATTTTTATCACCACTGGCAGATTTCTACAGTGTCCCCTTTATAACAAAAGTATACTTAATGGGCTACTTAGTATGTGTGTATAAATAACATTATAAGCTTCTTAAACTCTTACCCTCTGGCTTAACATATAGTGATGTTTCAAAATGAGTAATTATTATAATGGTTGTCATATGGTGATATTTCTGCACATATCATTCCTTCTATATTAGTTTGAATTTTAATGTAAGAGAGAACTTTTTCTTTCACGTTTTCAAAATATTCTTTTATTTCACTGTGGCTTTAAGTATTCTTGTTTAGTGCACTCTAACATGATTATAAGGTTGCTTAATTTGAGCTGTCTGTAGTCAGCTGTGGCCTTTTCAAGATGACTTCTGGCAATCTCTCACGTTTCATCATTCTTGCAAGAATATCCTTAATTTCTGTAACAATATTTTTTCAATTTCATTTTGTACATGATCTGTTCCTGTTCTAGAATCAAGCATTTCTCCAAGGGGCCCTCATTCTTTTAAAGGAGAATGGTGCTCAAGAAACCAAGGTCTTGTAAGTACTATGTACTCATTGCTCCTAGCATCCCACTTCTCCTAGATCTTTCCAACAGACAAAACTGGGGGAAAACTACAGAGCAGTAAACACATACACCATTTTACCCAGAAATTCTTTGCAACCAAAATACCTGTATATGTTGTTAGGCTTTAAATGTCACTTCTGCTAGAAATACTGCCTTCTCCCACAATATACCTTTGCAAATATACCCCTCCAATATATATACCTACTCGAGCTGTTACAAAAATAGGGACCAAAATGGTCACTAGCATGAATGTCAGCCAACTGTGTCCTGAAAATAATAACCGATCCAGAATAAACAACCAATATTATAACTGTGAAACTGGGAATTCAAGTGTTAAGAGTATATATGAAAAGTACAGAAGACAAAGCTCTAGAAGCTCACAATCCATCTAATAACTGTGTATTAGATACTGTTCGATACTTCTTAACATGCTGTAGATGAAAATATTAAAATCCAATAAGAAATTTTAAATCAGTACACACATTCTAATGAGGTGAGCATATTAGGAAAGCTCAGAGTATTTAATAGGTAACTTACTAAGATTCACAGAAGGGACATGACTTAGGATTTTTCAAGAGAGGAGGACAATATGTGCGAGTATCATGCAGAAACAGGTACAAATTGGCATTGTATGCATAATTCAATATTGTATAAAGTTACATGCAACATACAATTCGATATTGCTTATTTCATGATGTATACAATTCAAAAAAAAATTGTATAAACTGAAAAGAAGGTAATGAGAGAGAAAACCCAGCGAGATGGAGCATCTGTATCCATGGTAAAGTAATGAGATTTTTCTCCTTTGAAGTAATTAAAATAGAGTACCGGTAGCATTACCAGTTTTACATTAGTAAGGTTAGTCTGGTAGTGTTGTGAAAGAAAATTCGTAGTCAAAAAGTGGAGTCAAGACACAGGTAATGAAGCCAGTTCCCTGTAAGACATACTAGCAGCTTGCCTTAGGTAATGGTAATGGTGGAAAGGCTATCCACTGGGAACATAAGATAGGTTTGGTAAAACACTGCAGGCATGGTGATATCTTAAATCAAGATAGATTTAGAGGTGGAGAGTTTGATTTTTTTTTTTTTTTTGAGTGGAAAACTCAGCAGCTCAACATGGCAAGCTTTATAGTGGTGACATTTCCTGTCATCTCCTCATTGCGTTTTGAGACGCTAATAAGATGTGTTTTCTTAGGTCTGATACCACTCAGAACGGAAAAACTGGCGTCAGAACAAATATGCGATACTGTCGCCATAACAAAGAAGCCACGGGTTGCTAAGAGAGCAGCTGCAGAAAATGGCCTCTAATTTTGAGGGAATGATGCACTCCTTGGTGACTCACAGCCCAAGATGGCGCCTGGAGCGGAAGTGAGGGGGCGTTGGAGAGAAAACGTGGCGTAATTCTTTTTTCAACACAGTAAATTCAGCGCCTGAGGATTTGTCTGAAGCAGGGCTCCCCATTCACACTTAAAGGCGAGTTTCACTTTGTGGAGTAACGAGTCTTTCCCGGTCATTCACTCGCTCATTCATTCATTCATTCATTCGTTCGTTCACGTATCTACGCCGGACTCGTCCGCTTCCACCTCTGTACCCCAACATTCCTTAAAGCGCTTTGCCGGCGGCGAGAACAGGCACGTCGCAAGAGCAGAAAAACAAACACCCACAACTCGCTTCCGGCTGCAGGGGCGGAGCCTCAGCCCAGGCCTGGTGCGCGCGCGCCCGCCGAACTCCGGTAGCGCGCTGCTGCGGCTGGGTAGGGGGCGTGGCCGTGGTCCGGCTAGGAGCTCTGGCTCCGCGAATGAGTTACCTAGGTAACAGCGGCAAGGCAGGCCTGACGTCACGGGCGGCGCGCCTCCGCACTGCGGCACTGGGCTGGCTGGACAGTGCGCGTCGCCAGCGGTTGAGCCGGCGGAGCTGTGGCCACCTTCGCCTAGGCTCAGGGAGCCGCTTCGCGCGGCCGAGCTGTCGCTCCTGTCCGTGAGTATCCCGCGGGCGTGCTGTGGCCGGGGCTCAGGTCTGCTCGCTCCCCGGAGAGAGGCGAGGGGGGTGCGGAAGACCCGGGGATGCCCGCGAGGGGTGTCTGCCGGAGACTGTGGGATGCTCGCAAGCGGCCTCTCCTTTCCCGCTCGCTCTCCTTTGGTCCAGGCTGTCCAGCCCGGTGCCCTAATGGGCGGAGGCAGTCTCCCAGGTTCTGGCTTAAATGTCCCCTAAGCTGTTGCGTACCAAGTCGGCCGGGTGAGCAATGACAGGCTCTCTTGATTACATCTAAGTAGCGTGATGGATTTATTGTAAGAGTCCACCTTATTGGGTCATCTCAATATGTAAAGCCCCCGAAACGGAGGCTATCCGGGAATCTACGAAATAGTTGCTCTGCCTTTATTATAACTGCGAAAACATCCGTAGAAACGTTTCTTCCGTGATTTTGTTTTGTTTCATTAAAGCAAGAGATGCTAGCAGGTTTTTACCTGTTGCGTAAACTATTGCTTGAGCTCTAGCTCTCGGGAGAAGATTGTTGTGAAGAAGGTAAGGGAATTTTTAAAAGAATATTTGAAGCAAATTCAAATGCAAAAAGAATTTTTAGCAATATTTATAGTATTATTTATGGGGACTGTCACAGATTTATTGGTCGAATCACACAAATTTTTGTTTTCTTTTATTATGAAATTTTGCTAGAGTCATCATCCAAATGTGGCCGCTTTTTTATTTTTTGTATTGATGCGTAAGCACATTCTCCATGTTTTTCAGAAGGGAGGGAGGAAACGTAATCCAGTTATTTTTCTGCATAGTATCTCTTAGAAGCTCATGTAAAGAAGCTCCCATCTTTAGATGGAAAAGACTTAAAATAATGATATAATGATATCTAATATTCTGTATACTATTTAAAAATTGTTTTATAAAATGACATCTACAAAATTCGGGATGTTTTATTAAATATAATCTAAATATAAGTCTATATTATAAAATATAAATTATGGTGATGTTATTAATAAAATATAAATTACTAATTACCTGTGTTTTCTGTAGTATACATTAACATTAAAATTATTTTTGTAATTGCGGTGTTATCATTAAATATTACTGTTTATTCAGTTATGCCTCAGAATATCAAATATTAGATCATTTAAATATACATTTAATCTTTTCTTAATTATCTATTTGTTAAATGGACATTAGCACCTGTGATGTGTAGAATCTTTGTTAAACTTTTTAAACTGAAAGACACAGAGCCAGCCCTCTAGCAGTGTAGTGTGTGTATGTGTGTGTGTGTGTGTGTGTATGTATGTGTGGTGTACACTAGCGCAATTTACAGCGCTTAAGCGCACAAGGACCTGTGAACATGGGGGTGCGCGTGCACGTGTGTCTGTTTGTGGTCTGTGCACGCACACAATCATACTAGCGCTCAAGCACGGAAGCGAGCGAGAACGCCAGAGCATTGTGCATGGTGTGGCAAGGGTGCGCATGCGCGCGCCTGTGTGTGTGTCTGTGTGTGGTGTGTGCGCGCGTGCAGTCACGCGCGCACTCAAGCACAAGAGAACACGCAAGCATGGGGGAGAGGTGAGGGGATGTACGCACACTTGTGTGCATGTGTGCGTCTGTGTCACGCGCTCATTCTTGCGAGCGCGGGGGTGGGGGTGTTCTCAGTTTTGACCATTTTGGTATATGTAATGGTTTCTGTCTGCTGCAAAAAGGAGCTCTGCTAGGAGCGAGAGGCATGCTTACCTGTGGGCAGAATGAAAAGTATTAAACGCAATAGGTTAGGAATGACGCAGTTCTCCTCTACAGTGAAGTAATACATTTCTGCGTGGCGTTTTCATACAAATCTAGTTTTTTGTTGACTGTTTACTCCCTTGTCCACTCAGAAATGTCTCATTTCTGACATTTCCCCACTACTTAATAGTCGATGTGTTTTACTGTCTTCTTTCTTGTCCTTACATCATTACATGCGTAATACCTTTCCTGACCCCATGGCTATTTCATGTATTCTGTAAGGACCCCACGGAGAGGACCCCATCTCAAGTCCCAATTAGCGCGCACCCAAGGAGACACGAGAGACTGACTTGATGCAATGGCAAAAGGCAGTTTACTAACAAGGGCCCTTGGATCGAAACTCATCCCACGCAGGGGAGAGAATTTCGATGAAGACCCCAGGAAGTTTAGAACTTTTATAGGGGGAGGCACAAGGGGGAAGGGAAAAGCGGGAAATTCTGGCACGGTTACATATGATTGGATATTTCAAACATCAGCACTTTGCGTAAGCAATCATTTTGACAGGTTGGATGGCCCACTATTTTTGACCATGAATCCTCAGACCTTCTAGGATAAACACCAAGTGGCCCATTACTCACTTGGGCATGTTTAGACTGGTCAAGATATGTCTTTGGTTGTTTCTACATTTCTGGTCACCTCGTCCCTAGAGGGGCTTGGTATTTTTATTATGGCTATTCTCAGCAAGCTCAGCAAGCTGTCCTGCGGTCTTTGCCAAGTTGTTTGTGGTCTCTGCTGAGCTGTTTTAATTTTTACCCTTACAATTCCACCTCTTCAAATACTCCAATGTAAACACATATATCAAAGTCTTACACTGTCCTGCACTGACATTTGTTGTTGTGTTTTTTTTTCCTAGCCTGTTACCTCCAAAGTAACCTTCTGGCTACCTTAGAACTAAAATTAATACTAATAACCTAGAAAAGTGAGCAGCACGTGAAGATTCAGCAGATAATGTTAGTATAGAGCCAGGCAAGCAAGAAAAGCCAAATAAACGTTACTCAAATCACACAGGAAATGGAACCAGAAACTCCAGAAAAGGTGGATTCTGCACAGGAGAAAGTCAGAGGCAAGTCCCAGCCAGCAGATGATTCAGATGACGGCCGAGAAAAGGCTGGGATAGAAGGGAAAGGAGAACTGACCGAAGCCTATCAGCTGCAGGTAGCTGAAGAAATGGCAAAGGAGATCAAGAAGAAAATAAGAAAGAAGCTAAAGGAGCAGCTAACCTACTTTCCTCCAGACACTCTATTGCATGACGACAAGCTGGGCAGTGAAAAAAGAAAGAAGAAGAAGAAGAAAGTCTCAGTGCCAGCTAAGCCTGAGACAAGGTACTTCACAAAAATATAAGACATACTCAAGGGCCTTCACCTCAACACACACTGACACACTCTAGGGTCTTTATATTGACACACAGATGCATTCTATAATTTAAGAAAGTTAGTGCTGTGTTTGGAAACATTGCCACTGAAGTGATAATTGCCAACCTTTATGCGGTACCTGTGCTAGAAGCTTTATGAGAATACATTCTGAGTCTTTACAACAGCCCTACGAGGGACAGGAATGGCACTATCCTGTTTCTTCTAAGAAACTGAGTGATGTAAGAGGCTGAGCTATAACACTGACAGTCTACCTCCAACAGGTCCACATTCACCCACTTACAACTGCTATGGAAGTAGCAGGCTTGCTGAATATGGTGGTTCATACATGTAGTCCATGATTCATACATATAGTCCAGCACTTGGGCACTAAGGCAGGATAATCTCGAGTTCAAGGCCAGCCTGCATCACATAGTGGAGTTAAGACCTACCAAAACACCATGGTGAAACCCTGTCTCAGAAGACCCGTTTGCATGCGCACGTACACACACATACACACACGCACACACATACACAATTCTTTTTTTGAAGTTAAATATGTTAATCTCGATTTGTCTTCCTTATTATACAGATAGTATTTGTTCACTGTAGAATAATTATCAATGATAATAACTATTGCAAATTTAATATTTTAGTCAATTTTATGTATGATATATATCATATATATGATATATGATATATATATAAATAAAACAAGTATTTCTGAGTCTATATTCATATTTATAAGTTTTCTTTAAGAGGCAATGAGATATTTAAACTGTCTTCCAAGTGACATATTCCTCTTTTCCCCTGAACTCATCATTTACATAAGCAGCTTGTACTTTGCTAGTTACTTTATCAGCCTCTTTGTGACTAGCCTTTGGCAGTTTAGGTAATTTTCCCTTAAGCTCTCAGCTAAAAAGAAATCCCATAATCTAGATGATCAGTGCTTCAAGGATATGTTAGTGTAAGAATGACCTATCTGTTGGCACTTTAAAAACCTAGCCCAGACTATACTAACTTAATACATTTGTCTCATACCTGCTGCTGTTCAGAAGGCAGCTCTGACTTTCACAGGCTCTCATAAGCTTCATCAGGATGCTAGCCAGGATGCATAGCTAGACTATGCTAGTCTCTCCATAGGAGCCTCAGAAGAGATGCTTCTCTGCATCATCATGAGGCTGCAGGCAGGCCTCAGGTCCTGGTGGCTTCTGGTCAGAGATACAAGTTCTTAGCCACATGGATCAATGCATTGGGAACTCCACCCAGGTGGCAACTTTCTCCCCCAGAGCAAAGTTCTGAGAGAGTAATAGCAAGACAGAAGTGAATATTTTTAAAATAGCATATATTTTTCCTATATCCTATTGGAAGTGGGTGATAAAGCCCAGCTGGTACTCACAGAAAAGGAGATTCTTAACCATTAAGAAGATAGTTGAGGCCAGCCTCAGATGTGTGATCCTCATGCCTGAGCCTGCTCAGTATAAGCTTATTTTATGGAGTTCATAGTTTTGTTTTTTGTTGGTTCCTAAGATATGTAACTCTTCATTGGGTCTAAAATATTATCTTGGTTTGATAGTCATTTTATTCTATGAGAAAATATCAGATGGTGACGCTTTTACAGGAACATGATAGATTATCCAAGCTTCTACTCACCACTCACTCTGCTATACCATGAATAACAGTTATAGAAATCATTTGTAGTGATTCATTCCTGGGCTGTGCTTCAGTCCCTCAGATGTTTGTGACAGTGCAGTTGAAGGTGAACAGAAGAAAGAAGGTGCCCCTGAAGGATCTCACCCCATGGAGGGAATACACTCCACAGACCAGGATGCGGATGCCAGTGTGCCAGAGCACACAAAGCCCAAACCCAAAAAGACAAAGAAGAAGGCTAAAGCAGGTTTGTTACCCAAATTAAATAAAAAGTATATGCCTTGTATTTGTATTCCCCATTGGGAATACGGAACTCTAGAAACTTTAGTTCTTAAAATTGAAGGTATAATTTAAAATAAGTCAAGATACACTGTGTATCTTAATTCATAAGAGTAAGATGTTCATTTTTAATAATGAATTATTCACAATTATATGTGGGAATGCATAGTGAGCTTATAGTTTTTTATTTAACTGTACAAGGAAATGATTTGTAGTGCATTGTGGCATAAGAATTTTTATTTTTAAACCACTAATTTTAGAATTCCAAATGGTCATCTTGATGAATGAAAGCTAGCAATGGCCTTTCTTTTCCCTTGAAGTTCTTCTATTAACAGAGTAAGACAATAGATTGTAAGATTAACTATATGTAACCCCTAAGTATGAGAGCGATTATTACTGACTTTTCTTCCTGCTTTAGTTTCAGAGGATAATGAAGAGACTAATGGAGATGGTGTTCATGAGATAACAAGCCGAGACAGCCCAGTTCATCCCAAGTGTTTGCTCGATGATGACCTTGTCATGGGAGTCTACATTCACCGTACTGATCGGCTTAAATCTGACTTCATCATTTCTCACCCAATGGTGAAGATCCATGTGGTTGATGAACACACTGGCCAGTACGTCAAGAAAGATGACAGGTGATTTTAAAAATTACACCACCTTTAGGTTGAAACTGTGCAGTAGAAATCCTCTTTACTGCCCTTGTGGCTGAAAGTTAGTAGGCAGAGAACTGTGGACTGATGTCAGAGAATAGGCCTATGGTTGTAGGTGTTCCTCAGTTCAGTCAGTAAGCACTACAGAAGAAATGGAAGGAATGCACCATCTTGAATATAGAGTCTATCAGGCTTACTAATTAGGTCATAAATTTGCGTGATAAATTTTGTAAGTGTTCTCATTGTTAGCCTCCTGCTTTCCATTGAAATTACTGTGTTTCATGGGCCTGGGGTGATAAAAGTGTATCTTGAATATGTTTTCCCCTAAGGTTTATCTAGAGAGAACCATTTTTGAGTCCATATACATAAGATATAATGTATATAATAAGTGAACACACATACATAGGTTTAAAAGCCATTAAAATAAATTGTTACTGTATAAGTAACCTTTATTTGTCAAATGTAATTGTCATCTCAGAGGCTTACTGCTGAATAAGCTTACCCTTTTAGTTCTTTCTGAACTGTGGATGGCTGTTTCAACTCAGCTGTTCTAGCTCAAATTCCTCTCCAAGATGACTTACTCAATTAGGCTTCTGTCAGATTCTGACTGAGTTGTTCTTCTTAGCCTCAAACTAATTCTAGCAATCTGTTCTAATCTTCTGGCCCCTTCTTATTCTCTGGCTCATTCTGTCTTCACGTGTGTCTAGCTTGTTCTCTCTGCAACCTATATCTGTAAAACTGTCCCAGTAAAAACTGCCTCTGCTGACCTGCACAGAACTGCAGGGACTCACCACCAAGGAGCTCAACTCTACTGCCTGCACTCACTGACTGACTAAACTCAACTCTATGGACCAGAACTGATTCCCAACTGACTGGACTTTCTCCCTGTGCTCCTCTTAAATAGCTTCTCTTTCCTGTGCGGTTCTTGTTGAGAGTTGGGCGTATCCTATACTGTCAAATCTTTCTCTGATTCATCACTTTGTCTGTCCCTCAATTGGACGTCATTGTTTGAGAGTAAAGGTGTGTACTGAGGGCATGTCTGCATTCCAACCAGATCACACAGACCTACAAGGTCATTGGATGTGACTAGAGCAGCTATGTTGCTGGATTAAAATTTCTCTATGCATTATACTAGATTATACTAATTCAAAAAAGTATTTGCTTAGAAGAACATTAAAGTTATTACAAAAAAGAGAACACATCTGTGTAGATGTGTTAGTACATACAAAGAAAAGATGACAGTGTAAAAGATCTTTTTACATTATTATTTGGATTTACTATGCATTTTGTCATAAGCTCATTTAAACTTCTGAAGGAGTTGCCATATTTAGGTCTGTACATTAAAGGTTGATTACACCTTTCACTTTCTACTTTCATAATAAATTATCTATCTGACCTAAAGAAACAAAACAGAATACAAGATTGTAAGAAGACACTATTACTTCTAATATTTTATAAAATTTATGAGTTTTAGATGTTAAAGAACATAGGCTTTGCTTTTGTGCCATTGATAGCTACTATTTCTGCTTTTATGGGCTATGTAATTTTTTCTCCTTAGTGTTACCCTCTAAAAACTATGTGGTGAACTGTAGTAATAGAAACTTTGTCTCTGAACAGTGAGCGTCCTGTTTCATCTTACTATGAGAAAGACAGTGTGGACTATATCCTCCCTATTATGACGCAGCCATATGACTTTAAAAAGCTGAAGTCGAGGCTTCCGGAGTGGGAGGAGCAAGTTATTTTTAATGAAAATTTTCCCTATTTGCTTCGAGAGTTTGATGAGTGTCCAAAAGTCATTCTGTTCTTTGAGGTATGAATTTAAAAATAATTTTAGTAAATATTTAAGCATACAAGTGTGAGTTGTTGATTTTAATAGTTTTGTTATGTGATAATGTGAGAATTTAATACCAAGAATGTAATGTTTCAGTATGATCTGTGGGTGCCAGATATAATGTATCAATAGAGACTATGGAATTTAGACAATCTGTTACTCTGTGAAATAACTTTTTTAAATATATTTACAGATTCTTGACTTTTTAAGCATGGATGAAATCAAGAATAACTCTGAGGTTCAAAACCAAGAATGTGGCTTTAGGAAAATTGCCTGGGCATTTCTTAAGGTACATTTTCACCTGTTCTTTTAAACGTATTTAAAATAATCTCTTCTAAATTTGATTACAGTTTTCCACCAAGTCGTTTGAGTCTCTAAGAGTTTGTTAACTCTTAGTAAAGCTTTTAAAAGTCTGAAATACTTATTGATTACTCAGAATGCACTATTTATTCTTTTCGACTCTGGGGATATTGTACTCAAAGACACATGCATCCTGCCATCTGGTGGTCAATGTATGAGTCCTTTCAGTGTATGAGCCATTGTTCAGTCAGCAGCCCTCAATCCTTGACCTCATAGCGTGGGAGGGTCTGAGCTGGTGCTAAGTTTTAATGAGCACTGCAAAGTATGATAGTGTTTTACACAAAGCAGGTTACTAGGATAGGCTCATTTATCCTCTTACAGTTTGAGCAGACCTGCTGTGTGGGCCCTAAGCTAGAACACCACAAATGGCACAGCGTTTTATTTTTCAAGATCATGTGGATTTTAATTCATCCATATTGAGGCATTGTCAGAAGAAATTAATTTGGGAGTCTATCCCTGTCTCCATAAAGGGGAGTGGATTTTGTGTTTTCCATTTTTAATACTGTGTATCTTATCCTTCGTTGTACTGTAAGCTTTACATAGTTACCAGTAATTCTGTTTGGATTAATTTTTGAACAGTTTTAGTTTTTATTTTATTTATGTGCATGCATATGTACATACACACAGTTATATTAGATGTGTTACATAATTCCCTTGGACTGTCACAAGGACACTGTGTCCCAGCACACACAGACATACAAAGGGGTGAATGTAAACTAAAGGATTTCCTGACATGAGTGGAAAGCAATTAGGGTAAACTTAAAAATTGAATAAAATGACAAGAATGTAAATGTAAAAGTCTGAGTATTTGTGCTGGTGGATTCAGGACCTTCCCCCTTTTTGCTATGGTCCATTAAGCATACGCTAATTTTCAGTTAAGCCTTTGGTCTCAGGTACTTTCAATTCTTCTAGAATATGTTTGTGACTATTTTAACTATGCAATGATGAAACTTATATAGAAGTAGCTATATTATATAATTTATAGTCACAATGACATGTTCATTATGGATTTCTTAGCACAAATTGTTTACTTGGCTAAGCAACACACTAGTATAAACTGCATTGTCTAGACAGTATTAAAACAACTTTAAAAAGTATGATTTGGGAGCTGGGGAATCCTTAAAGTCTGTGTTGTGCTTTGGGCGATAGTAAAACAACATATCTACCAATCAGACCCCACAGAGCTCCCAGGGACTAAACCACCAAAGAGTAGACATAGGGGGACCCATGGCTCCAGTTGCTCATGTAGCAGAGGATAGCCTTATCTGGCATCAGTGGAAGGGGAGGTCCTTGGTCTTGTGAAGGCCCAATACCCCAGTGTAAGAGAATTTGAGGGTGGGGAGGCAGGAGTGGGGGAGGGGAGTACCCTCACAGAAGCAGGGGGTAGTGGGGGATGGGATAGGGGGTTTGCAGAGGGAAAACTGGGAAGGGGGTAACATTTGATAGGTAAGTAAATAAAATATCCAATAAAAAATTTTTAGAAAAAGGATAAAAAGGCCTCTGTAGAGTGTGTAGAGCTCATGTTTAAAGAGCGAATGCTATTTTACACATTTTTAAACTGTCGTTTCCTAATCGAGCACAGTATCACTCCCTGAGCTTGTAAATCCATAGTCTCTTCATGCTTTCCCAAAGTTGTAGGGGAACACGCTACATTTGCTGTGTGTGCTTCCCTGATGAGATGTTTTCAACAGGCCACAATCTAGAGTTTGCCTCTGCCACCAAAACTTTTCCAGCCGAATCACGAATGTCACTTGTTCCTGTGTCAAACATACATGCGCTTAACACGTTGTTCCTGTGAGTCCCTGCTGTCTCTGCTTTCTTGGCAGCACCCTCCTGTGCTTTGGTTATCCCGTTCCTTCAAGACTGGTCCCTACCTCCTAATGGAACTCAGTTTCTTCTCTGATTCACTTCTCTTAAGTCCACTCTCATTTCCTGCTCTTTAGATTTGTGAATACATTTTCTTTCTGGCCATTTCAGCTTCGAATATTCTGCCAAATCTCTTATCCTTTCTCCTGTCTCTTAGTTTTCCTATTGTCTGCACAGTTTCATGAGCTTATAACCACAAGTAAGACATAGCAGGTTTGTTGCAGATTAAGTGAAATTAAGCATAACTAAAAGCTCACTTGCATAGTTGCACCAAGCACACTTGAGGACTTGACAGTCCCATGTGTTCACTCAGCGTAGAGCATCCCATCGTCATAGGTCTTTGGGACAGCTCTACACTGAGTCTCCCTTGGCTCTTTTCTCCCAGTCATCCAAGTTGTGTCAGTCAACAGCAGCTACTGAGTGGCCTGCACTTAACGCCTGTGCTTCTGAGCTGCACATGACGTCACTTTGTACTGTAATTGCTGAGCTGCACAGGGACGTGGCTTTCTACTCCAAGTTCACAGTGTGCACAGCACTCTTGGCAACATTTCCTCTTCACTCATTAAGTAGGAAAAGAAAGCTTTATCTGAACTCCTGAGAGTTTAAACTTTTTCCTAAGAATCTCCATCTGTCTGCTTATCTTTGTTTTTGTCTAATTGACTTTTTCAATAGACCTTTCAAAGAAGATAGACTAAAATATTGAAAAATTAAGTGGACAGTTTGGATTAACTTCTCTTAAAATGATTTCGAGTCTTAAAAAATCTAAAACATATCATGTTAACCATTAAAACTATTCATGTACTCCTGGAGTCCCAGCTACTGGGGAGGCTGAGGCACAGTATTAACAAGTTCAAGACCTGCTTGAGTATCAGAGAAGGAAAAGGAAGCTAGGGACGTATCTTTAGTAGTAGACACTTGTGGAGCATATGGAAAACTGCAGTAGATTTAATCTTCAGTCCTGCTAAGAAAAACGACTGCCATGAATGGAAAATGTGTTTGTGGTCAGTGATTTATACTTTACTCTTTACTATTGTTAGTTCAAACAAGCGTGTGTCGCCCACTTTGTTTCTGTAACATACCTCCTGTTACCATGATGTAACTGCTTGCACAGCAGTCTGTGAGGCTGAATGCTGAAAAGAGTGCTTTAGGAAATGTTCTCAAAGTCATTTGTCAAAACTACTTCAGGTTGATCTGCCTTTTTCTTCATAAGCCTAAGGAATTTCAACCTTGTTTTAATCTTTTAAAACCAAACTTCTGACTCTGCTGTTGTTTTCTTGGATGTGTGTTTTTCAGAAAAGTTAATAATTAATACAAATTCTTACTTTAAGCTTCTGGGAGCCAATGGAAATGCAAACATCAACTCAAAACTTCGTCTGCAGCTCTACTACCCACCTACTAAGCCTCGATCCCAGTTAAATGTTGTTGAGGTGTTTGAATGGTGGTCCAAGTGTCCAAGAAATCGTTATCCATCAACCTTGTATGTAACTGTACGAGGACTGAAAGTCCCGGACTGTGTAAGTTAATAGTATATATAAATGCATCTTCTCGATTAAAATTAAGGATGACATAGTATATTTTTCATATTTAAAAAAATCTAAACTCTGAGAATATTTTAACAGATTTTTTAGATGCCTGCAAAAACAACACACTAAGTGTATATCAGTTGATAGTTGGATGAACTAAGTTTTAAAGTATAGACTTCATTGTTTAAAAGAAAAAAACCTCTTTTGGCACACTTTCATATTTTGTAGTTTAAAATGAAAGGATGAAAAGTTGGTACTGGGAAACCTTTTATTATAAAGGGCAAGAAATAAAGTATTTTAGACTTTCAGCTAGGTTCTATGTACCACAACTACTTAACCTTAGGTGACAGAGTAGCTGTAGAGACATTAAGACAAAATGCCTTCATGTGTTCAGTGTATCTTTATTTGTAGCAAGTAGTAAAACAGATTTCATCCATGGGCTGTTCTTTGCAGATCTCTGACTTACATATTTCTCACTGGAGTCATTCAAATAACCAGCAATAGCATTTGTACTGCTATTGTCTACAGATAAACATTAACGATTATATCATAAATGATCCTAAAATGAAGCTTTTGTCTTTCTTAATATTTATCTTTCAGGTGAGTTTCATATTCTACAGATGACTTAATATACTGTGAGCACAGGGTTTATTTGCACTGATCTAAATGGAGTTAAATAAAATATATGAAGGGATAGACATTTTTTAATCTCAGATTTTTAATATTAGCTTTGTGATTGTTTTTAAGCTAGCAGTATCATTATATCAGAGGCATCCCATAACACTAGGTAGGTATTTATGAAGAGGTAGACACAGGAGACAGAGCAGGTGTGGAAACAAGCCTGTCACCCCGGCATGTGGGAAGTCGAGTAGAGAACACAGAGCCCACTTCATCCGTAGCAAGGTCGAGGCAACCTGAACTGCCTGTGACCCTGTCTCAAAAACTAGAACAAATAATGTAATAAAAGTAAGAAGTAAAACCATTTGGACTGTTGGAGACTTCTCTTTTTTTCCAGACTTTGAAAGCCATATGACTACAGAAGCATGATTAAAATAGTTTTGATTTATTTAAAGTAATATATACATGAAAACAAAATCTGGCTCATGTTTGGAAAAGGTTTCCATACTGTTTGTTTCAGTATTTTAATTTTGTTTTGTTTTGTTTGATGCAAGACAGTGTTTCACTATGTAGGTCTAGCTGTCCTCTAACTCACTCTGTAGACCAGACCAGGTTGGCCTCAAACTTACAGAGATCCCCCTGCCTCTGGCTCCTGAGTGCTGGGATTAAAGGTGTGGGTCATCACACCAGGCTATTTTGCAGTACTGTAAAAACAGTAAGAAGGAGAATCAGCTTTGGACAAGCCTCTTGACCTCCACTTGACCCCCATGGAACTGGTTCACTCAAACCAGTTCCCACAAGTGTGCCATGGCCTATGCCTGTTTGTGCGTTGAACCTGACATTCATTTTCCCATTTTCCACACACATTTAGATAAGGCCGTCATACCGCTCTATGGTGGCTCTCCAGGAGGAAAGGGGCACACCAGTGTTCTGTGAACGCCACCGTGACACAAGTTCCGTGGACACAGAACCTGGACTAGAGGATTCAAAGGAGGAAGTAAAGTGGAAGCGTCTGCCCGGCCAGGTAAGCTGCACTTTCTGGTTTCACCATTCCTGCAACAAAATGTGAGAGAAAAGCAGTGTAAGGAAGGAAAAGCTTACCTGGCACAAACTCCCTTCTGGATAATCTTTAGTAGCTGGGTTTAGTTAATGATATTTACTGTCAGTTGACAATAACTATTCACTGGGCTATTGCAATGAATATACTTAAAGACCTTTGTAGTGAAGCACGACGTTGATGATACACACTGAGGACCCAGTGTGTGCTTACTTCCTCTCTTAACTCAGGAGCTAGGCCTGTCTCACCTTTGCACTCAAAGGAAGGCCATGTACAGTACCACTGCTTTCATGCCTGGTGCCACCATTAATGAACACAAGCTCTGCGTATCATGATAGTCTGCCTGATAACTAGTCAACTGCTGAGTACTAATGGGCCAGTAAAACACATAACATTACATGAACAAAGAGGTCATATCCAGAGTAGGAGGTGGGATTACAGAAGTCCAACACATTTTAAAACTGAGGAATTGTTTATTTCCGGAATTTCCCACATGATATTTTTAGACCATACTGATCATGAATAATTGAAGCCACAGAAATCAAAACTGGGGAAAGTCAGAGGACTGTGCTCTGTCTTGGAGACAGCAACAACATGTGATTATTGGAGGAAAGAAATCCTGAGAACAACCATTCATAAGTCCTGAATTTGGCAATGACGTTATGTGTACTTTAGTTTTGAGATGTTAGGACCTTAGGAAAGGTGGCTCCTGCCATGGAGTAAGCAGGTGAAAACATTCTGTATGTGCCTTTGTAGAAGCAGTGCCGCAGTGATGGTGTTGGAGCATCAGACAGTGACATTCTTTCCTTTGTTTTAAATTAATCAAGTGCTAATTAGACATACTAATTTCATGGAAAACCAATTCTGTACTGTAGCTTTCCTTCATTCTATGTACATGTGTTCCTTTTCCTATATGTAATAGTAAAAGAACTTTAGGAGGAAATTATGGTAATGGAAATTATCAGGTTATTTTATTTTTTGATTCATGTAGTTTAAATGTATTCTTTTCAGGCCTGTCGTATCCCAAACAAGCATCTCTTCTCACTAAATGCTGGAGAACGAGGGTGTTTTTGTCTTGATTTCTCCCACAATGGAAGGATATTGGCAGCAGCCTGTGCCAGCCGAGACGGATATCCGATTATATGTGAGAAATGATGCTACCTATTTAACCTGGTTGTATTCTTTATAGTCAATATTAGGTTTTTTGGATATCTAAGTCTTAATTTAAGAAGTTCTAATATTAATCAGATTTCTTCAAATAAAGGGATAGTTACCTTATAGAATCTATTCAGAATGAGACTGCTTGAATGGAAGGTGTTACTTTTTAACATACAAGTAGATTTTTATAAACATTATCTATCTTAAATATACACATTTAGTACAAGAAGGAAGAGTAAATCTCACAGGAAACTTTTAGTCCATATTATTTTAGTGGATAGTTGTGATGGTCTAAGTTACAAAGTGCAGCATTTGTCATATGCTAGACTTGTAATAAGGACCTGAAGCCCTTCAAAGACAGCTCCCGTGGTAACAGGGGTGCCAGCAGAAAGGCCAAGATGTTTTCGTAGCTTTGGAGAGTTTAAAAACACTGCTGCACTATTCTGGACTTAATGATTCCTTTTATCTCAGTAATTAAATGGACTCTCCTGGGCAAGAAGAAGCCAGCCCCTCCGGGTGTCTGCCCTGAGTGCTAGACCACGCTGCCCTTCACCCTGCCACACAGTTCATGGTGTTCATGAGACACGTTCCCAGATAGCAATACTCAGTTCTTGCTTTTGGGTAATGAACAAACAACTCTTGTTCTGATTTGTCTGTGCTAAATGTTATTCCAAGCTTAAATAATCAGAGACTTAAATCTGCCTCTATTTAGATCCAGAAAATGCAGTCAGAGTCATTGTCTCTGGCTTTGCACTGTTTGAATATGGCATGTCTTACTGAGAATCCCCCTAGCTTGTCCAGTGTGCAGATTAATGCCTTTCATAAATTTCAGAAATCTCATTTATCATCTTCTCAGATGCTCTGTTTGCTCCCGTTGTCTCCTAGGACTGCCATCACACCCCTTTGTGACGTGGTCTTGTCCAGTGGATCTCTGCCACTTACTCATTTGTCTTCATTCTCTCTCTGTCCTTCAAACCAGACCATCTCAGTTGACTGACTGTCAAGTTTAGTGTTTCCTCCTCCACCAGCTTAGGGCAGTGCTGAGCCACTATCCTGCGTTCTTTATTTCAGCAATTTTGCTTTCCTGCTCTAAAGCTTCCTTTGAGTTCGTTTTTATTTATTTACAGATGCTTTCTGTCTTTGTGAGGAGTCATTCTTATTCTTTAACCCTTTGATTTTCTTTAGGTCTTTGACCTGATAATGATAGGTTAATGATGTCATGGAGAAAGATGAGAACTGGGCTGCCACAGTTTCTGTATGGATGCTTTGCGATAACTGCTTTTCCTTCCTGTGGGAAGCTGTACTTTCCTGTTTGTTTGCTTCTTTCCATGTTACAACTTTATGTTGAAAACTGGGAATTTGAAATGATGTTGTACAATATAGCTCTGTTTCCCATGTGTTTCCATCAGCCACCTGAGTTTAGCTACTGTTCTGCTTGTGCAGTGAATCTCCTAGATGAATACTGTAAGTCTTTATTGTCTTCTACATTATCAGTCTTTTGTAGACTGTACCTAGTCAGCCAGTTAGTGTTGCATGGATCTGCTAATCCTCACCTCCAGGGAACACTATCCTGGGATATTGTCTCAGTTCCTCAGCTCACAATTCAAAGCTCTCCAAGCCTCCTCTTCCTCTTTGTGCTGAGCCTCTTCATGTCCCTACATAGAGAGATAAACCCTCCAGGTTTTTCTTGGTTATGCACATAGCCTTTACATACACCTATGGCAACCTAGGTTCTAAGCAATATTTTGAATCTGGTCTATTTTGTGTTCATTGCGTAAGCTTCTTCTTTTCCCCAGGTGGTGTCAACCCCTTAGGCAGCCACAGTGTCAAATGATGCCACTGACTGCTTAGATGCACACTAGAATCAGCATGTTTGTATGAAGCCTACAGAAAGTCGTGTTAAGTAAGCCTTGGGTCCTATTTTGGATCTAACAGGTCATGAAATAGGGAAACTTCTTTGTAAATGGAGTTTTCAGGGAGTCCAGAGCTCTAGACCCATCTTACCTCATGGAGTAGCTTCTGGGCACCTGAGTGGCATTGTTTGTAAGGTTGTGTGGGTGTGTAGGGAGGAGGAACTAGATAGTTGTAACAACACAAAACTGATGTCCTTACTGAGACTCAGCTGTCTTCTCAGAAAGTGCTCCCCAGCTTTCCTAAGCACTGCTAGGTAATTCCAGAGGTCTGTGGCACTAAGGTTTCTCTTCGCTTCTACAGGGGAATAGATTCCCAAAGTCCCCACTTTGTTAAAGAGCAGTTGATTTTACCACTAGGTGGGAGTAGAGAGTTGGCTCTGTTCTTTCTTTTTTTTTTTTTTTTGAGAATTACTTATTTTTTTTTTATATATTTTATTTACATTTCCCATGTCATCCCCTTACCCCGTTCCCCCCCCCACCCAGAAGGCCTCTATCCTAGCCTTCCTCCACTTGCTGCTATGAGGATGTGCCCCCCATCTACCCCCACTCCCACCTCCCTACCCACAAATTCCCCTACACTCAGCGTCCAGCCTTTATGGGACCAAGGATCTCCTCTCCCACCTATGCCCGACAAAGCCATCCTCCCCTACATATACAGCTGGAGCGATGGGTCCCTCCCTATGTGCTCCCAGGCTGGTGGTTTAGACCCTGGGAGCTTTGGTTGGTTGGTATTGTTGCTCCCCTCATGGGGCCACAAACTCTTTCAGCTCCTTCAGCTCCTTCTCTCTAACTCCTCCTCCACTGGGAACCCCTTGGTCAGTTCAGTGGGTAGCTGTGAGCATCTGCCTCTGAATATGTCAGACTTTGGCAGACCTCTAAGAAGACAGCTATATCAAGCTCCTGTCAGCATGCACTTCCTGACATCCGCATCAGCGTCTACCTTTGGTGACTGCACATGGGATGGATATCCAAGTGGAACAGTCTCCGGACGGCCCCTCCTTCAGTTTGTGTCCCATACTTTGTCTCCATATTTGCTCCCTTTAGTATTTTGTTACTCCTTCTATGAAGAACTGAAGCACTCAGACTTGGTCTTCCTTCTTCATGAGCTTCATGTGGTCTGTGAGTTGAATCTTGGGTATTGCTAGCTTCTAGGCTAATATCCAATTATCAGTGAGTGAATACCATGTGTGTTCTTTTGTGATTGGGTTTCCTCACTCAGGATGATATTTTCTAGTTCCACCCATTTGCCTAAGAATTTCTCAAATTCATTGTTTTTTAAATTAGACTCCAAACAACCAAATAACCCTATTAAAAAAATGGGGTACAGAGCTAAACAAAGAATTCTCAACTGAGAAAACTCGAATGGCCGAGAAGCACCTAAAGAAATGTTCAATATCCTTAGTCATCAGGGAAATGCAAATCAAAACAACCCTGAGATTCCACCTCATACCAGTTAGAATGGCTAAGATGAAAAACTCAGGTGATAGTAGATGCTGGAGAGGATGTGGAGAAAGAGGAACACTCCTCCATTGTTGGTGGGATTGCAAGATGGTGCAACCACTCTGGAAACCAGTCTGGCGATTCCTCAGAAAATTAGACATAGCATTACCTGAGGACCCAGCTATACCACTCCTGGGCATATACCCAGAAGATGCTCGAACATATAACAAGGACATATGCTCCACTATGTTCATAGCAGCCTTATTTATAATAGCCAGAAGTAGAAGCTATAATACCCAGATGTCCTTCAACAGAAGAATGGATACAAAAGATGTGGCCCTGTTCTTATTAGGCAGCCATCCTGCCAGTTTCTTTGAGCCCTAATACTGTTCATCGTGCTCTGTCTGTCTTCTGTCTGTCTGTCCAGTTCACTCGCTGCACGTCCCACTGTGCTCCACCATTCTCAAGTAGATTTCTTCCTCACAGTGGGACAGTTACATCTCTCATTACACCCAAAACTTTGGGAATTGAATTTTTTAGAGGAAAGTAATACCTTAGTCATGAACCACCGAGTTGTAAAGTTCTTAAAATGAAGTGTTATGTAAGTTTTTATTTATTTTTTAAGTAGCAAATTATGAAAAGTTCTTTTGGGATTCACAGTGTGAGCACCTGAGAGCATATTAAAGACTATTGTCAACATTTAGCGCATGTATAATGTTGTGTAAACTTGGGATTAAAGCAAAAGAAAACAGTTCTTGGCTATATTTTTAAATTGTGCTAATATTACAAACGATAGCGCTTAATTTTTATCTAAATTACTATAAGTTGTGTGTTTATATATTTGTTGAATTAAAGATCTCCTAGAAATTTCATTTCTAAATATTTTTTATTAGTATATGAAATTCCTTCTGGACGTTTCATGAGAGAATTGTGTGGCCACCTCAATATCATTTATGACATCGACTGGTCAAAAGATGACCGCTATCTTGTTACTTCATCCTCTGATGGCACTGCCAGGTTAGTATACATTCAGAAAGAACTTACCGTGTATGTTGTTTGCCATCAAGGAAAGCTATGAGAATATAAAGAGACACATATGGCCCTATCATCATAGCTGTGCACCGTGCAGACTGACTGGTTCACAGCAGTAAAACTTAAGGCAAGTCACATCTTTTATTTGTGTAATATATATGATTTCTGGATCTAACTGGTTTTAAATGATTATATGTAAACTACTAACTAATATCTTTCAGGAAGGTTAAATGTTTGAGATTTGTCCTATATGTATGTGATGATTCTGTCTTCATTGTAGGGCTTGAATCCATTGGCCAGAGTAAACCAGGTAGACCCTCAGTTAAGAACCCTACAGCTTTATAAATTGTAAATATTTGCGTTTTCACAAAGTCAGTTTTATCTCCATTCGATTTAATATGTTTCACAATACAACATTTTTCAATTATTCAATTGAAAAATTATTCAATTTTTTTTCATAGTCTTACTTATAGCCCAGGCTAACCTCAAATGTGCACACTTAATAACTCAGCCTCCTGTGTGCAGGGATTATAGGCATGTGCAGCATACCTGACTCAATAAAATGTGTTAAAAGCTAATATTTAAACTCTATTTATATCTTTTAGCTGTTTGTTTAACCTTGAATATTTATGATAGTAAAAATATGACAAAACATGATAAAATAAAAGGTTGCAAGATACTTTTATCTGAGTCATTTAGATTAGACAGACATGTTCTCTTCAGCCTGGGAAGCTGTTACTGGACTCATTTTGAGACCCACACTAACCTCATTCTCATTTGCTCTCGCTGTCTCCTGTGCTTGTTTAATAAACCATGTGATTTCTAATGCCTGGGCTCATGGTCACTTTGTCAGCTTCCCTTTCTGTATAACTAGTGATCAGAATGTCCCCATTGTTCACGGGAATCCATGAGCATATGGTTCATTATGTTTTCCTCTAAGTAGCATTAAAATTGGCAGGAATTCAAGCTCTATATATCATAAAAGTTCTGTGAAAGCATTAGGTGAATGCATAGAAAAGCATCATAACTAGAACTGAGAAGACCAGAGACCTTTGAACGAGAGAGGGTATATTAGTAATGAGTACGTTATCTCTGAAAGGAAGGTAGCACAGTGACCCTGCCCACAAGCTGCAGAACTGTGAGTTTCTACTTCTGACTTGTACTCTGTTCTCCTGACATCACTGTGTGTTTTCATTAGTTTCTCCCAGTGTCTCCTTTGCCTGGCCTGCTAAGTCTGTCATAAGGCCTTAGCTTATTCTCTCCTTGACTTGCTTCCGGCACGGTCCAGAGCTCTCAGATCAGCAGCTTGTGAAACACTGGGACAGACAACCACACATGCTGGCTCTCCATCAGGCTGCTATCTCCCAGTTATACCCATTTCACATGCTCTGTTGTTGCTGCTTTTAGGATATGTTTTTCTTTCCCAAGTCTAGAGACATTTTCGTGTTTTTGTCCACTCTTTAATTTGTATCTCCTTGTTCTTTATGGACAGCTGAGAAACCATGAATACATTTCCTTTGATGTTAGAGCCTACTCTTGCTTAAAAAATCGACTAAAAAGTCGATTCAGTTTTTCCACAAAAAAGCTTTAATAAAATACATATACATCTATCCTGTACTGTATTGAGTCATTTAGAAGGTCTTCATTTCATTGTTATGTACAGTATTTCAAATAATGACCTAAGACTCATTAACGACCGACTGAAGAATTTAGCTTTAACTATCATGTTATTCCTTTCAAACTAGCAATTTTGTTATCTTCATTTCAATTCTATCTCATGTAGCATATGTTCATTGAAATCTGTCTGTATCAACGTATATTTTAATCAGGTGCTGAGAAAACTCAAAATACCTCTTTTGAATAAATAGATTGACTATATTTTTGTCTTTTATTTATAATTTGGTACGTAGGTCTTAGGCAGTAATTTATAAATCAACTATAAATTACCAATACAAATATACTCTTTTGATTTCATTCACCTAATCTATCATATAAAATACCCCTTGACCTATACTCAGAGAGCTACATCCCATTGCCTGATTTACCTGTTTGATACATGCACCCGGGCATTTGAAAAAGAAAT
Organism: Grammomys surdaster; assembly: GCF_004785775.1. NCBI lineage: Eukaryota > Metazoa > Chordata > Mammalia > Rodentia > Muridae > Grammomys > Grammomys surdaster. The sequence goes on from NW_021604721.1 coordinate 497,827, forward strand.
GGAGTGGTAAGCATAAAAATAGTGCTTGGTGTATGAAAAAGTGTTCTCTGCCAAAATACCATAATTCTTTTACTCATACAGAGCAGGATATGCATAAAAGTGCAAACACAAGGTTCTGAGTTCAGATCCCCAGACCTGTCCACACAGTCAGGCACAGCAGCACACTCTACAGGAGCGGAGGACACAAGAATGCCTGGAGTTTTCTGGACAGCCTGTCTAGACCATCAGTAAGCTTCTGTCTCAAAAAAATAAGGCTCAAAGATAGAGGAAGTATCATGCTTTGGTCTTCACATGTGTGCACGTGGGCACACACACATACTATTTTTAAAAAGGAAATTGGTTATTTAATTATGATGTGTAAGTGTTTAGGACCTAAATGTATATTAATTATTTAGACTTTGAAATACAAATAAAAAATTATTAGGCTCTCTAATTCTCTTGGCCTCCACTAGGAAACATTTTCAGAACCAGTTCATACAACCTAGTTGAAAACTCATTAAAAGTTTCGTCATGTCTTTTTAAATTATTTATTTATGTATGTGTGTATTTAATTATATGTTTGACTGTTTTGCCTGAATGTCTGTGTGTTCACCACATGCAGGCCTGGTGCCTGCAGAGATCAGAGAAGATGTCTTAGATCTCCTGGAACTGGAATTACAGTTGGTTATGAGCCACCATGTGGGTTCTGAGAACTTAACCTGGGTCTTCTACAAGAGCAGCCAGTGCTTGTAACCTAGCCATCTCTCCAGCCCCCTTCCCTATTTTTTAATGCATATTATGCTAAGTAATATACCAACTATTCACTGCATATTTACTCAATATCAAGAATAGTTTTAAAGTAGATTATGTCCAAATACAAATAAATTTTAGTTTTACAGTATAGATTAGTTATAGATAAAATATATTTCATTAGAAATGGTTTTATAAAAAGAAAAGTAAAATAATCTAGTACCATCTCATTTGTGATCACCATCATGATTTTTATAAATACTAATTTACATTTGCTTACCATTGCTTGGCATTTGCTTACCTAAGATTTATTGGCTATATTCTCCTAAAAATGGTTAGAGACCGTTTTGTACTTCAGTTCCTTTCTCTCCTTTTCCAGGGTTTGGAAGAATGAAATCAACAGCACAAACACGTTCAGAGTCTTACCTCACCCTTCCTTTGTCTACACGGCTAAATTCCACCCAGCCACACGAGAGCTGGTGGTTACGGGATGCTACGACTCTATGATACGAATATGGAAAATTGATGCAAGGGAGGATGCTGCCATATTAGTGCGTCAGCTAGATGTGCACAAGAGCTTTGTCAACTCCATCTGCTTTGATGATGAAGGTATACCACAGAGCATGCTCAAATCAAGAACACTTACCCAAAGAATTGAATCCTTTCTCCATTAGGTGGTGCTTGTGAGAGATGTGCTGTATTACTATTTGCACATATTTAAAGTTATTCATAGTTTCAAGTAATGAGATAAATCTGACAGTGAAAGTATTCTGCTAATAACTTTAAAGGTTTTAAGTTCCTAGTATTTGTATTCAGTTACCATCCTTTGTTCTAAAAACCCTTCATGTACTGCATTTCATAAATATATTTATTTGAGTTAGTGATTATTATTTTTAGTAATTGCCCTTAAGAACATTTTAAGTTAGGTTGTACAAAAATAAAAGAGATGGGAAAAATTCCAAAAGAATGTTGTAAATACATATGCTGGATATATTGACAGGATTTTTAAAAACACATAAAGAAGGGAATTTGCAAATAATTAAAGTATCTCAGCATTTGAATAATATATGTAATATTTTAAAATACAACATAGGTTTTTATTGAGTAAGAGAATAAAGAAATTCATCTATTAACTTGTCATTTTATATTATTTCAGAGATTAGACATGACAGGTGCAGCTATAAGTATCTAAAATAATATTTAGAGAAAAATAATACTGTAATATACTCAGTTCAACTTTAGAGATTCTAATATAAGAATATACTTTTCTTTTGTCTTTGCTCAGAATTAGAATCTCATATATGGCAGTATTCACCATATAATTGAATAAGCTAATTTGTAAACTATTAAATTCACAGTTCTAAAGACTCTATTTGTTAGCAGTGATGAGTAACGTGTTCTTACATGGCCATGATGTTGAACCTGTATGTTTTCTGGGTCCCATTCAGTTTTTTAAAACTGGTATTACTATTTTTTAAAATTCTCTGATCATTTCAAATTTAATAGTCACTATAGCTGTGTTTACAATGTATATTAGAATATGTATTTTTCTAGGAGAATAAACAATTACAGAGGCTGATAATAACAGACACAGATACACACTGGGTGCTTCAGATACTTTGGAGTGTGAGTATCTGGGTGCTAGACAGGCAGACTACATCGCCCATTGCTTTTTGCATTCAGATAAATGACAAATGAAAATGGTATCAAAGATGCTTTTTAAAAGTGAAGAATTTACTTAAAGATAATTGGCATATGCTGTGCATTTTACTTTTTAACCATTGTAAATTGAAAAACTCTTCATGACAGTTCAATGCTTTGACTGTTGGTCTACGTTGTGGCTTCCCCCAACTTCATACTTTGTTTTTATAACTTGTGTGACGTTCTTGAGTGAGTACTTGCTGTTTTACCAGGTCACCACATGTACTCAGGAGACTGCATCGGGGTTATCGTTGTCTGGGACACATATGTCAAGGTGACTGACGTGCAGCACTCCGTGCGCCACTGGTCGATAAATAAGGTACAGAACCACATTTCATAACCTGAGGCTTCAAGGAGGAACTGCCGGAAAATCAGCCACTGGACTGACTTTTAAAGGACCATGAGGACATTGAGTCTGTCCTTTGAAAACTTAAGCTTCTCTTAGTCTAGATGCCCACCTCAAACCTTGCTGCTGACCACAGTCTGGAGTTACTGATTCACCGTCTTAGCTTTCTGAGAGGGGACTGGTGTGAGCTCACGTTTTTCAGTGTGGTCACACTTTACTCTTTGCTTTTTTAGGCCCTGGACCGTGGGAAGCAGTGACTTCCCACTAAGCTACAACCTCACCCCATTTGTGGTCTTCTGAGGTCCAGTCTATAGAATGGCAGTAGCTGAAATTCACATTAAAATAGCACATATATCCTATTACCACCTGTAACTGACAGCTAATTTTCTGTTATTTGTATCCTGTATATTCTCCTCACTCTAGTACAATCACTAAAAATCAGCATCTGTAATGTAGGTATGGTAGGGATTGTTATTTAATCACAATAGTTGCTCTGTTGAAGTTTGTTAATGAGAGAGACAAACAAGGAAGTAATTCCTTCTGGGATAGGGTATTACGGTCTATAAGCAATTCTGCAGTGGTTTTTTTTTTTTGTTTTTGTTTTTGTTTTGTTTTTTAGTTAAAGATATAAATGAATTGGTAAGCTTGAGCTTTTGTTATATGTTGTGCTGTACTGCTGTGGTTTCTACCTGGAACTGCTGCTAGGCCTAGGTCTGCTTGCCCACTGCTGCAGGGCTCAGTCAGCTGCTAGGCCTAGATCTGCTATAGGAAAACCTTTAGGTAAAAACAATGAAGCTCAAGTGAGAAGGGGGCTGATTCAGAATCCTGCCCTGGGTTAAGGGATTTTCATAGACTCTTTGGACTGTAAGCAAAGTTATTTGGGGAGACAGCTCTGCTCAGTACCTGCCGCTGACACCGAAAGCTTTTCAAATTTGCATGTTTTTTTTTCCTTATGGCAATCCTAAAAATGATCATTGGTAATCATTTTTTAAAAGTTTATTATATACATTAAAGGTGATAGCGCAGTTGAGAGCATATGATAATCACTTTTTAAAAGTTTATTATACACATTAAAGGTGATAGGGCGGTTGAGAGCATACATATATTTAGTAAAATGTTACTCTAGTGAGTTGAATTAACATATCCATCACGTTACATTGCCCTTTTGGTTGTTTGTAACAGAGAAGCTGAACTCTGTATATTTTGCATGATTCAGTACAATTTCATTACCTGTAGACTTCATATTGCATGCTCAGTGACGAGCTGTTCACAGTGTGTTCTGACCTAAAGCTTCCTGCTTCCCCCACAACTCAGAGTTGCTTATACATTTGAGTCTTAGTTTCCACATAGAAGTATTTAACATGTCTTCCAGAATCATCCCTGCTGTGACAAATAAAAATATTTTTGTTTGAGGGGATTAATAATATTAGAGAGGAAAGAGAAGAAATGGGGATGGATGGGTGCATTCCCTAACACCTAGTATCTTCAACCATGTTCATGTTCTTTGTGGAGCTGTGTCTATTCACTCTTTTCCCCACTTTTTTATCCAAATTGTTTGTTTTCCTAGTACTGAGCTTGTGTGTTTAGGGATTGAGCTCTGATTTGGTAGAAGATGTGCAGATTACTTTCCCAGTGCGCCCCCTGTAGTCCATTGTGCAGATTACTTTCCCAGTGCGCCCCCTTTAGTCCATTGTGCAGATTACTTTCCCAGTGCGCCCCCTGTAGTCCATTGTGCAGATTACTTTCCCAGTGCCCCCCCTGTAGTCCATTGTGCAGATTACTTTCCCAGTGCGCCCCCTGTAGTCCATTGTGCAGATTACTTTCC
>NW_021604721.1:502437-564709 GCF_004785775.1 Grammomys surdaster
TACTTTCCCAGTGCGCCCCCTGTAGTCCATTGTGCAGATTACTTTCCAAATGTGCCCACTGTAGTTCTGTGAGCTGTTGCTTAGTCTCCAGTACAGCAGCCTTTTAGTTTAATGGACTCTACTTTATGCATATTTTTGTGGCCTAAGTTTTTAGTATTGACCATTCTCCCCCCAAATATTGTGAAGGCCAATACACAGCAGCATCCCCTCTGTTGCTAACAGCTATATAGTTTCTGGTCTTGTCTGTATGTATTTTATCCACTAATAAGGTGATTTTATGATTTTATTGCATTATGTATATTGAGTTCTCACTCAAGGTTCCTGGAGATTGGTTCTCAATGCTGATATCTTAAATGACACTGTCAGCTACTTTTCCTCACAGGCTGCTGCACATAACTGGAAAAAGGCAGCAGGAAGGAGTAGAGTCAAACTTCCCAAAAATGATTATAATCTCAGTCATATAATGCAGATATTATGCCTGGAGCATACTCTCTAAAAGCAAGTGGAAGTTTATGAGGAAAGAGTCAACTCTAAAACTTGATGAGTCAGTTTTGAATTTATAAAATACTGAAGTTTTTCTTGCATGATTTAAGCATACAGGGAAGTGTGAGAAGATGCATGTGAAGTAGAGTGGAGGGCCCTGCTGGGCATAGGTGGGAGAAGAGATCCTTGACCTCATGAAGGCTGGACGCCCCAGGGGGTGGGAATTTTGAGGGTGGGGAAGTGGGAGTGGGGGGTGGATAGAGGTTACATCCACAGAGAAGAAGGAGGAGGGGTGAGGGGATTGGGGGTTCCTGGGTGGGTGGGGCATGGGGTAAGGGGACAACATATGAAATGTAAATAAAACATCCAATAAAAAAAAATTTTAAAAAAGGAAAAAAAGAATTGCTATATTTTGAGAAAGTGAATGACATAATAATTAAATACGACACTAACAGAAAAATACAATTTGCTATTTTTATTTTTTAAATCTAAATTGAAGTTGCTAAAACTCCTTGTTACTAATAATGTTAAAATATTCAATGTAGTAGAATTGAAAATTTTGGATTATTCTTAATTTTATTTTATTTTGTTGAGAAATGCTATTATATTGTTTCCCATGATAACCTGAAACTTACTTACTGTATATGCCATGGCAATCCTCCTGCTTCAACCTCCCAAATGCTGGTATTATATAGGTATGATACTGTTCTCAACTGGAAATGGCATTTTAAATTTAATTTGTCCTTTATAAATGGTGCAACATGTAACATCAAACACATCAGTAGCAATAGTTTGACTTTTTTTTCCCCCTCACCATTTTAGGAAATTAAGGAAACTGAATTCAGGGGAGTTCCAATAAGTTACCTGGAGGTTCATCCCAATGGCAAGCGTTTATTAATCCACACCAAAGACAGTACACTGAGGATCATGGATCTGCGGATGTAAGTATCTTAGAACTAATAGGATAAGAACTTCAGCTGGTTTTTTTTTATGATTATAAAATGTAGCTGTGTTTTTGAGTAGGCAGTGTGGCCCTAGGCACACTATCTGTAGAGATCTTTCTATTGCTTCTTACATCTGATGAGAGAAGATCGGGGGTGCATGTTATGTGGGGGGCTAGGACAGCCCTCACAACGGAGATCTACTTGACACTGTTTGAGTAGCTCCGAGGCTGAAATGAATCAGTGGTTTCTATTTTCACAATGAAAAGCAGACACTCATACTTTGGTACTGGCCTAGACTACAATATATATAACTGAAGGAGGCGTCTCTTGGCTAATGCATCTTTGTCTTTTACTTTAACAAAGGAAAGGATAGTAAATTCCTTACTATAAAAGGCAAGCAGAGTTTGTCAAAGGCAGTGTGTACTGCTAGTATACTTTTTGTTGGTATTACAGTTCCATGTGAAACAAACAAGAGAAACTATTTTCTGGGTTTGCTATTGTATTTAGAAATGCACACATCAGTCTATATGAGTTGATTCTGTACATACCTTTTTTGTGCCTTAGCCCTTCAGCGTTTCTATAATAGCTCAAGACCCCACCATGCACATTGTGGGAAAGTGATAGCAGAATTACCACATCTGAAGTTGGTAATCTCATCATTGGCTTTTGCATAACAACAAGCATTTAGGTGAAAACATGAGATGAATATTGGAATCTGAATATTCTTTTTTCTATGCATAGTATCCATGGCATGCTAGTAGATAAGCCAGATCTCAATATGTGTATCTTAATGAATATAAATGTGTGGTATAATCACTATATATATTACAGCAACAAGAAAGGTGACAGTTATAATTCTATTAAAGATTCTGTTGAAATACTGACCTTTGAATCAATCTTGAAGGCTGGAAGATGGAGGATTTCAGTAGGGTAGGAAATGAAATAAAATTCTAAGTGGGATATGTGTTCAAGACATATAGGTAGCCTGAGCATAGGTTTCTTGACAACGAATACCAAGAGGAAAGTTTTTAAAACAGAAACTAGGACTAGATAAGGTGGCCAAGTTATTCTCTTTTTGAGCCCTATAAGATCATACCTGGACTCCAGAGGAGGGCTGCTTAAAGAGTCAGATGCTGCTTTTTCTATCCCTTCCCCTTTTGATGGATGGGAGAAATACTACACCATATCCATAAGGGGGTTTATGAAAAAACAAAAGTAGGTAAGCAGAATGCTTACAACAGTAAGAACACACTGTAAGAGATTCCATAAATGTTTTACTCAATAACTCATAGTCTGGAAATATAAACCAAAAATGTTAATACACACACACATACACACACACACACACACACACACACACACACACACACACCAGGATAGGTAGGAGAAAGCAAGACATACACTGAACGTTGTCCAACAATAGAATATTTCATAAGATACAGTTAGACAATGACATGATTCCATTGAAATCAAAATGTATTCTCTGTTATCTGACACACAAACCCACTATTGATGAATTTTTGATTGAGTGAAAAAGCATGTATCTGGTTTCTTATCCTAAAGATTGTGAGCACTGAAACAATGTCAGCTGTTGCTAAATGAGAAAGTCTATATGTTAATTTTATATTAATCATTATTATTATTATTATTATTATTATTATAGTTCAGCAGAGGAAAGAAGTGTATCACATAAATTAGAAAGAAACATAGAATTACTGCTTGTTTGTTGACTGTCCATCACAGAATGTCTACCATATCATATACTCTCAAAACTATAGTTATTAACTCAAATTCAGTATTTACAAATAGCATTTCTTTCCCTCTAGTCCTTTAGGTAGTTAAGTTGGGTCATTTTTGCATTTCTTTTTTTGGTTTATTTATAGTTTGGCAGCCAGGAAATTTGTGGGTGCAGCAAATTACCGGGAGAAGATTCACAGCACTTTGACACCGTGTGGGACTCTGCTTTTTTCTGGGAGTGAGGATGGAATAGTGTACGTTTGGAACCCAGAGACAGGCAAGTGTTCATCGATCTTAAAAAGTCCTTTGGTGAGTGGGTTGGAAAGTTCAAAGTATTTGATAACTACAGCTTTGGGTATTTTTAGAAAAATTCTGACTTTGTGTTTTTAACTATGTGTTTTAAAATCAGGTATAATTAGTTTCCTCATTATTCTGACAAAATACTTGACAAGAAGCAGTTTAAGGAAGGAAGGGTGTTTTTTTTTTTTTCCTTAGAGTTCTGGGGATATAATCCATCATGGCAAGGGGCACATAATGGCAGTAGTGAGAAGCTGCCGTTCATATTGTATTGGCAAATTGGAAGCAGAGAGTGGGGTTGAGGAAACAGTTTAGTCGATAAAATAACCGTTTACCATGTAAGTGTGGAGATGTGAGCTTGAACCTTCAGAAACATGGAAATCAAGAAGCAGTAACACCTACTTTGTCCCAGCATTCCTGTGGCAAAATGGGAGGCAGATGTAGAAGAGCGCCAGGAGCTCTTAGACCAGAGTCTGTAGGCATGTGTATGTGCATGCACGCACACTCGAACATGCGTGTGCGCATACACACACACAGAAGCTGACACGTCAGCAGTCATAGGACCACTAACAAACTTAAACCCACCTTCAGTGACATACTTGTCCACCTCAGGAAGGATCCACATCCTAAGACCAGCTGGAGACCAAGTGTGCAAACATATGAGCCCATGAGGAACATTTTACACCAGACCCTAACAGATAGCGTTTGATAAAATTCAGCTATATTCTAAATATGTATTACATTTGTTCTTGATTGTTTGAATATCATTGTGAGTTTCACATTATAAATCAATATTTATTCTTTCAAGGCCTGTGAGATAGTGAAGATGCTTGAAACGCACCTTATGAATGCTGTGATATCACATAGAAAGTGATAAGCTGAGATATAACTGTGTAGATACATGGTCAACATGGATGACATGGTTTGACTGGTAACGAAATGTTCTTGTGAAAGTCTCTGATGCCTTAGACTTCTGGCTGATGATCCCAGGTATCAATGACTTCTGCTGCTGGCATCTTGTAGCTGCTTTTCAAGCAGTTGGCACCTCAGCCTCCAGGGGAGAAAAATAAAATAGAAAAATTGAGGCCTTGCTCATTCTTTCCTGACAAGAGAGTTTCCTCAATTACTGAGTTTTGTAATCCCTCCCCAGTTTTGGCAAATTCTTTGTTAGTTATAATTCGCACACTTTTCTCAGGTCTTAATCGTACACACCTCTCCATTTACATCAAAACACTTCCTATGTATTTTGTTCCACAAAACATTGAAGAGGTTGGACTAAAACCTACAAAGAAGCCAACAGAATGCAGAGTGCAGATAATTATTCCTCACAGTGGTACTCAGACACCTAGAAGTATTTCTTGTCATGTAAGGAATGGGAGCCTCATCCTTGCTGCTTCCAGTGAGGTATAGAATCTTCCAGTGAGGTATAGAATCATCTTGGAATGAGAAGTGTGTGGCAAAGTACAAGTTGCTGCCTTTCTTTTTCTTCAGGAGAACAAGTGGCAATGTATTCTGACCTGCCATTCAAGTCAACTATTCGAGACATCTCTTACCATCCATTGGAGAATATGGTTGCATTTTGTGCCTTTGGACAGAGTGAGCCGATTCTTCTTTATATTTATGATTTCCAGGGTAAGTCCACTACTTAATGTAAATGAAGGAATGTTTACATTTATGATGGACCAAGAATCAGGAACACTATTAAAATCTATTAATTATTTCAAGTAACATAGTCTCTTTGAATATACTATATAAAAGAGCCCAAAAGATGACATAGGTTGTTATTAGGATGTTGGAACATTTCATTATTTTCTATGCATTATGAACATGGAATTTAGATGTTAGCAAAAGTGCACATAAGGAGGCACATAGAGATCAGTTGACACAGTACTGACCTCGCTAGCGTGCATGAGCCTTGCCTTTGATTACCAACACCCCATGAATTGGATATGGTGGTGCATGGCTAGTGGAAACCTGGTGGAAACCTGGTGTAAATGCCTGTTTAGGTTTACAGTGGCAACAGGAATGCCAGAAGTTTACATTATCCTCTGTTGTGTGTTGATTTGAAGCTAACCTTAAAAAGTCTTAAAAAAGAAAACATGTGACTGTGCTATATTGGAATCACAAATAAATAAATGAAATCCATATAAAATTAGGACTATATCAACTTACTTTAAGTGGTAAATATTACACAAAATACATATTTTTGAAATGTTTTAGTTGGATAGTGAATTATTTTGTTATTTGGGTCTTGTTTGTATGTTAGGGCATTTGTTTAGTTTGGGGGTTTTTATTTATGTGTTTTAGCTTTTTTGTTTTGTTTTGAGACAGAGTCTTTGTAGTTCAGGCTAGCTTTGAATGCACTTTGTAGGTCTAGGGAGCCATGAACTTAAGGCTCTTGTCTCTGGCTCCCAAGTTTTAGGATTACAAGTATGAGATAGAAAACTGGTTTAAGCTAATTTCTTTTCCTGTGATTTTATTTTTTTTTAAAGCAAAAATCTTTGGTAAATTGTAGTTAAGAAATTTTTAATATAAAATTTGGACAAAATTTTAAATGTGGATGAAAATGGAATCTGGCAAAGAAATCTAATGTTTTCAACTCTAACGATTATATGTGCCTATCATTTTTAAAATAATGATGATAAAACTTTAGATCTACTTTTTAGGAATTAAGATGCATTCTGAGAACAATTTTGGTTTATGTTGTTTCTTAAATATTTATTTTCTATTCTGAAATTAGTATTTTTCTTTTCTAACTGTTCAATCTTTCTCAAAAACAATATTTTATAACCTTCATATATTAGTTGTACAAAGACTATTAATTTCCTTGCTTTAGTTAATTATGACATAACATGATTCAGTATTTTTGTAAGCTAGGGTAATATACATGCATGATGTTTATACACATGTAGCCATACAATTGTATATGTGATAATAATGAAGCTATAAACAAATAATTCAATGAAATAACAAAGTTAAATTTATTAAATCACTACATGTTGGCTTATTTAATGCTCTGATAGATGTGATTAGACACCTGAGCTATCATAGACCTGAAGGTTCTGTTCATGGTATAGAATGTGTGATTAGACACCTGAGCTATCACAGACCTGAAGGTTCTGTTCATGGTATAGAATGTAGTACAAATTTTCCAATGAATTATCTTAAAGAACACAGAAAAAGGTTTATCTTAATGATCCTTATAGAAAAGAAATGATTTCTGTAACTTATACTCAAATTTATGAAATGCTGTTGCTAGTGATAGAATTGCCAGGCAGGGGGTACCATTTCCATCAGTAGCAACTGTTGCCAGAGATGCTGCTACCCTGTTCCAGAGAGGGGTGAGTGACATCTTCAGGTCAGCCAGTACCCAATCCTGTCTCACTGTAACAAGTTCCCTGAAACAGTTACTTGCCCCGTTCCAGTTTTCCCATAGACAAGGAGAATTACAGCCTGTTGCTGTCCAATTGGAAGTATTCTCCAGGACAAGAAAGCAGTTATTGCCTCAGACTCTTAGGAGATTTCACAACATTTTCATTCAGTTTATAATTTGCTTTCTTTTAGACTTTTGAAATTTTCACTGCAAAGATTAGTTAAGTTCCGCTCTGTCTTTTGTCCTTAAGTAGCTTCCTGTCGCTAGAAGGGACCCTTGGCTCAGAAACAGCAAGTTGCTTTAGCTGGCCAGTAGTAGCATGGAGCTTAGGCTCCTGTTGTGCTCATTTCAGGGACCCTGGCTAATGCCCCCTGCTCTTCTGGCCCTCCATTCTCTTGTCTTTGAAAGGTACTTTAGGAACAGTGCCTGCCCTACCGGAGAGCTCCAAGGGCCAAGACAGTGGTTGTAAAGGAGCCTTGTAAAGGAATAGGAGAAGAGCCACAATTAACACTGTTTATAAAGCTCATCTCCAGGAGCCAATCACATTACAGAAACTCACGCTTTTCCATACCCACAAGCACTTCTCTGTGGAGCTGAGAAGATGATGCTTCTCCCTTACTCCATTACTCAGCCTTTCCATTGATCTACTAACCCAGATGTCACACCAGGCCAACTGCATTGCAGCATTTAACACATAAGGTCAACCAACTCATGTTAGAGCCATACCGTTTTAGATGCAGGAGAATGGATTTCTGTGAGCATTTCAGAAACGATACGTGAATAACAGAACATGAAATTACTTATTTTATGCAACACATATAAAACATTTTTGATACAATGCCTATACCTTGCCAAAAAAATAAAATTTTAAAGCTCGAAATGTTTCAACAGATTTTCCAGACTCTGTTGCCTATTTTTAAAAAGGGGAAGCTTAGAAAGAAGTAAAATAACTTCAAGACGTCTAAGATTTGGCACAACTCTTTTTAATGATATAGGTACAAAAAAATGAGACTTATTTCAGTCTCTGAGTGTTGTACTCATTGAATATAGGCCACAATCAGTAGCTCAAATAATCATTAATTTTTTATTAAAAATTTTAATGTTTAATTAACTTATTACAGTTTAGCCCTATATTTTATTTTTTAAACATAGCTCATACTATGTTTTCTGAGAATGAAGCTCACATGTGGTTTTACTGAGTTTTAATGGTATAAAGTTCAAAAGAAACAGCTAAGTTACTTTTAAAATAGCTTCTGAAATATTCAAGGAAAAAGAAGCAAGTTCTTTTTTTGTAAGTTAAATCAGCTACAAATGAGACCACAGTGGTAGCTAAATGTATCAGTCTTCTTTCGGTTCCAGCAGAATCTGTGAGAGTCAGCAAGCGTCTCTCCTGCTGAGTGTATATTCGGCTTGTGGTCTTTGAGTCCTTCATTCTACTGAATTTTTGCTTTTTTTTTTTTTGTAAGAAGTGTAATTTTTACTTTCAGAAGGCAGTTTTATTTGCCTGATTTTGAAAGGGTTAATCATCTAGTAATACAAAGTTTAGTCACAGTGTACCACAAACAATGGGCATTGACGTTCCCACAACAAGGTACTGCTCAGAGAAACGGTTTCTGCTGAATTAACTATGAAGCCAGACTGCAGCAATAAATGCTTTGTTATTAAACAATAGTTGTCTATGTCTCTAGGATGTTATTGTACATTTAAGAATAATTATAGTACCCATTTAACACTGTATTAAACACTATAAATATATATTTAAATTTTTTCACTATGGTTTTATGACATAAATATTTTCACAATTTTACAGGATCTAGGAGTTGAGTCACTGTAGACTGTTTTTTTGTTTGGTTTGGTTGTTGTTAGTTTTGTTTGTGTTTTGCTTTGTTTTGTTTATTTAAGATAGAGTTTCTCTTTGTGGCCCTGGCTATCTTGGAACTCACTCCATAGATCAGGCTGACCTCGAACTCAGGGATCTATCTGCCTCTGTCTAAGATTAAGGCATGCACAACCACCACCACCCAGCCAAAATTTATATTCATATTTGCCTTCTAAATTAATTAGCATATGACCTGCTATATTAGGTTTTGAATGGTAAAACTTTTCTCTGTAGTATCAGTTTCTTTGAAATATGTAATTTCTATGGTATTTTTATGTCTTGTAGGAAGCAAAAATATAGGCTTTTTCATTTGTTTATTACTAGCACCTAGCCTAAGTGCTGACATATATGACTATGTATGTAGTATGTTAAGTAGGGTCAAGTCTGCTTGGCAACTTAGTGCTGCTAACACTGGGTAATGAGTCTAAGTTCTCACTAGGTGGCAGTGTCCCTTTCTGTGGCAGTACAGACCTTTCAAAGCACCTGTTGTGCACCAGGCTCACTTGAGCTGTAAACCCAGGGGTCAGACTCAGTTTACCTGCTCACTGCTGGTCCTTCATACTGTTTACAGAGGTGATTATAGTACCAGAAAACCTTTAGTCAAACTAAATAGCTGTTTCTACAATGACAACATTTTAAAACTAGAATTTAGTGATCTGGAAAAGATCTATTGAGAAATAGATCTGTGATCTGCTTTGTCACCTTGGTAGTAGCTTTATTTTTCATACTGTGGCATGCTCTCCCATAGTTCAGGGACGTATACACCTTTACACTCATAAAATTTTGTTATAGGTGAGCATGGGGGCACATGCATTAAATCCCAGTATTTGGAAGGCAGAGACAGGAGACTCATGATTTCTAGGTCATCCTTGGGTACGTAGAGTTTCCAAGGCTAGCATATGCTAGAAGAGACCCCCTCATCTCTCAAGTTGCTAATTGCCTGAGGTGTTTATAAAGTACTATGTTTAGCATAGTTCTTGTGCAGTACATGTTTGCATTAAGAATTAAAATTCTTACAGAATAGAGTTATTTTTTAAACTTTATAAAAATATAAAATGGCATCATTAGTAAATTTGGGATTATTGAGAACAGTGCCATAGCTAACATCAAGTACTTTCTTATAGAATACTTCCAAAATACTTGGGAAAAATCCCATTATTGTCACTATTAAACATGACGAAACTGAGGCACCACAGAGTGAAATAACTCTCCTAAGGTCACAGAGTTGTGGGTAAAGCTACCATTTGGCTTCAGACTATCTGACTAATGTCCTCACAGGATAATACCTAGGTGATAAAAATTTAATACCCACAGTATATGTATCATTTAATGTTTTCCATGAATGATTAAAAGTCCAATTCAGATATTATAATTCTCATCTTTTCATGAAATTACACCATAACAGGTAGTACTGATTGTAGGATGGAGTTTTAAATATTTATTTTTACCCTAGTATAAGAAATTACAAATTAAAGCTACCATGATGAAGGCCTGATGAAACTGCTTTCCTGTATCCTGAAGTACTTACTGTTTCCCACATAATGGATTCTTGGCTTTCAAAGCCCAGCCATTAAGTGACTAAGGAGATGGGAAGATTTTCATGTACATGATAGCCTTGAGTATAAACAAGACCTATGAGTCCCTCCCCAGGGCCTTTGTATGCTTACATGTGTGCTTTCTAAAGCATAGCAGGAAGGAACGATGTAGCCCAAAGCAGATAGCAGCATGGCAGGAACATCTGCAGAGGGACTGGACCTCTGACAAACACTGTCACTCTGTCCAACCCTCAACACATTGTTTCCAATTTTATATGCATCTACTTTTTAATCTGTGAAATAAAAATTATATATGCCTATTATACTTCCATATTTTATGTAATGATAAACCATAAAGCAGGATGTGAAGCCTGGGTATTAGTAGAGTCCATGAGCCAGACTGCAGCAGGGAATGCTAGTGGTTTTTCTGTAGCAATACATGTCACACACTTTGAGCTGAACAGTGTCATGTGGATAGGAAGGCAGCAGTAAGGGAACAGCACTTCCAGCAGGGGATTTGCAGACAGCCTGTGGGGATACCAGAACATTTTGGTGTCTATAACTGCTTTCAAGCAAATCCAGCTGCCATCTGCAGGTTCTTGTTACCTTGTCCATTCCTCTGCTGTATCCCTTAGCTCCCTGCAGTAACTGGTTCAGTTCCAAGAGGTCAGAACTCCAAAAGGAGTGTTTGTACTTCCAAGCCTGCTATAATACATGCATGTAAGGATTTCTCCAAAAGAGATGAAAGTGTGTGGATAAGAATATTAAAATTGTGAGCTTTAAACATAGCAGGTTAGATCAGACCTAAGTTTTAAACATGCAAATTACATTGGTAAAAAGAACAATGATATAATGCAGAAATTGGGCTGTCTAATTGCAACATGTTCTCTAACCAAAACCTAAAATAACTTGGTAACCTCCAGATGGTTACAAGCATCATACAGCTTGAAGGATAATCCAAAAGTCATCTATCACCAACTATTCTACAGTGAGAAAGGCATATGTGTTAAACACATCTACTGTTGGGGGTTGGGGAGACTGAAGAACTTATAAACAGCAGTTTCTGTTTCGAGTGTAGTCTAGTACACTTTATGAATATGTCTGCAGACTGTAAAGGTCCTCCTCACAAAACTAAAGGTACTGACAATATAGTAGGATGCTGATTTGACTGCTTGAAGTCCACATTTTTACATAAATGTGGACATGGCACCGTAGAAACAAATACCATGATTTGAGGTTTTGTTATTTTACTCCATTTAGAATATTTTAATTCACAATTATAATTCACAATACATTGTAAAATATATCTTAATACTTTGAAACATACTTAATAACTTAAAAACATATTTAGTCACTGCCTTTTTCTGTTTTTGCCAGTTAAAAAGTCTTTGAAAGAAAAAAACATAATGCATATTTAATGTATTATAATACTTTAAAAATATAGTTTAATCAAAACTACAAGAGAAAAAGTAGTTAAGTCCTGTTAACTTATTGCTGATGCCAGTCCATGTGTTTCTTGGCTATCCTTGTGGCTGCTCATTCGCTCAGTTAGATGGAGTTGTAGTTCACAAATAAAAAGCTCAGAAAATCTGGGAAGTTAGCATACTAGACTGCTCTTAGATACAGGTTTATTTGCAGCAAGGAAACAGCTAAAGGTTGGTAGCACAGTTTTCAACATGAAAAATACAGAAATCATGAAATAGATTTTTCTGTTGACTTCTCAGCCCTGAAACTCACCCACTGTAGAGGCAGACCTTCCCAATCCCACACATGGAGCACTTTCCTTTAATTGTTTTTCTACAGCTCTACACTTGCTTATTTTCTAAAGCTATCTTTGAATAATTGAGGGTGAAGTAAATATTCTTGTTACCCTGGAAATAAGTCCAAATTAAATATAAGAACGTTAATGTCAAATGCACACATACCAAAAAAAAAAAATCCAACAGCAACAAAAAAGCCAACCCTATAGGGAGTGGCAACTTTTGCACTGAAATAGATAATTGGTACAGACATTGAAATGGATAATTGGTACAGAGAACTGCCTGTCATTGACAGTTGCTGTCATCTGTGGCTTCTCTCAGGGCTCTATCCTCTGATCTCAGCCAGCATGATCTGCAGAGAATGCTGGGTATTAGCAGGCTCTTCTGTTTATGTAGATGAAGTAGTGTGTGAATATCAAAAGTCTATCATTTTTACAGGTGCTATATCACGTAGATGGTTAATTACTTTAAAAGGCCCAATGTTTTAATGCTCATTAAATATTTTAGAGCTTGGTGTGGTGTCTCTTGCCTTTTAATCCCAGCATCCAAGAGGCTGGCAGATCTCTGTGACTTTGAGGCCTCCTTGGTCTATGTAGGAAGTTTCCAGAACAACAGGGTTACATAGATACTGTCTCTCTGTCTCTCTCTGTCTCTCTCTCTGTCTGTCTCTGTCTGTCTGTCTGTCTCTGTCTCTCTGTCTCTGTCTCTGTCTCTCTCTCTCTCTCTCTCTCTCACACACACACACACACACACACACACACACACACAGAGAGAGAATTTATTTAAAGAATTTTTATAAAGTAAGTATTGTATATGATTAAGTACATGCCTATCTTACCCATTTTGTTTGTTAGGAAAACCTGTCTTGAGTGCACCTGTAAGACAGTAAAAATAGCATCACGTTTTTATTTGCATTTTTACTGTTGTTTTTTTTTTTCTTGTTCGGGCTACACTGTTCTTTTGTGACTTTTCTAGAGTAGCTCTGGATTTCCTGCTGCTTTGGTCTTCTAAATGGATTTCCTGGGTCCTCTTTGCATATCAAGAATAGTTAGCCTTTTCTGTCATCCTTGCCATTTGCTTTGTGTGTTTGTATACACAGCTTTATTGGGGTCATTTATGTACAATAAACTATGAACTTTAAATATATGCTTTGATAATTTACCTACTTGCAAGAACATCACCTCAAGTCACAGCAGTGGACACTCCCATCACCCTTCAGTCACTTTGTGCCCCATTTTAATTGTGTCCTCCTCTTTTTCACTCCTTGAAAGTACTATAAATTAGTGTCCCTGTTTTAGAATGGTTTACAATAAAAGATACTGTATGTGCCATGAATTCTTTTATGTCTTCATTTTTTCGTGCTTAAATTACTTTGGTGTTCACTTATGTTTTAGCATCTATCAACAGCTCATCATTTTAACTGCCTACTGTTGCTCCATTCAAGAGATTTACCCGTGTATCTGTTGTCTGTTGATAGATATCTAGCTTATAACATTACAAATAAAGTTGCTGAGTCTTCATGTGCAAGTTTTTTATTCTAAAGATGCTTTCATTTCCCTTATATAAATTCATAAAAATGAAAGGTCAGGATCATATTGCCAGTGTATTTTCTTAAGCCAAGCTAGACATGGTAATACACGTGTAATCTTACTACTTAAGAGACTGAGGGAGGAAGAGTAAGTTTGAAGCTAGCCTACACTCTACAGAGACTGTCTCACAAAAAAACTAAAGTAGCCTTTCCCCTCAAGTGTTCAAGCTTCTTCATACCCTTGGCAAATCTGACATAGCAAGACTTTTTTGTTTTAGCCATTCTGACAGACAGACTTTCTGCTTTGCCCTTGGTCTGATTTGTTCATCTCTTTCTTACTGGTGATGCTTTCTTAGGCACCTGCCCACCATCTTTAGAGCTTCTTCAGAACCTGTTTACAATTGGACTGTATTTTCGGCTTGTTGTTGTTGTTGTTGTTGTTATTTAAGTTGATTTCTTTTCTTTGTTTTGATGTGAGAGTTCTACATGCAGGTGCTCCCAGGCATATGAGTGACAGATACTCCTCCCAGTGTTCGTCCTGTCTTCTAATTACTTTAACACTTTGAAGAACAGAACATTAAATTTTTGAAGTAGAAATTATCAGTTTGCTCTGTCCTGGATTTTAGTTTTGTATCTAAGAAACTTTTGCTTACTCCATGCTCCCAGAATTGTTTGCGTATGTTTCATTCCTGAACTTTCGGAGCTCAGTGTTTTATATTGGCATCTCACCACAGGGCGTGAAGTATGAATCAAAGTTCATCTGAATGTCCAACCGTCCTGGCACCATTTAATGAAATCCGTGTTCTTCACGGTTATCTCGTTCCTTGTCTGTATATGTCCTGGGTTCTCTGTTCTGTTGGTCTCTTTACCATTATCCAGACATCTAACTGTATAGTCACCCGTTAATTGTTGTATATCCCTCTCATGGTAACCGAACTGAAGTTAGTTGTTCTAGTGGCTTATGAGGTATTTTTTCTGCCTGTTTGTTTGTTTGTTTTTATTTCCTTCAGGTATTTTTACAGAGATACAGGGTTAGCTCTTTGGAGTCACTGCCACCTTAAGTTTCATTCCCTAGATGCCTCCTTTTTCTCTCCTGCTTTAGCATGACATAGAAATATCTTGCAAAGAAATCTTTTTTTCCCTTTTCTGTATTTTGTTCATTATTTGCTGATTTTTGACCAAGAAAGTAAATCTGGTTCTTTTTACTATATTTTTATCCAGAAATATGAAAAGTCATTGCCTGTCATTTGCTTTTTCATTTATATCATTGTAGGACTTCATTTGTTTAAATAAAGATCTAAATGTTCCTATAGCAAAATGGATCCTATTTTTTCATAATAATGTTGGTAATTCTTGACCTTTTCCAGCTCATACAGCCCTATAATGGATAGTCTATGAAATATAATAAATCTGTTTTTCTGAAACACAAACATCTCACCTCATGTTTCTGTTTGTAAGAGTACACAGAATTTGATGGCTTGTTCATTGATTCCAGTTTTCATTTTCTTCTTTTTGTGTCATTTTTAGAAAGCCCTCCATTTCAATATTGTATAATTAGGACATAGTTTTTAAATAATAACTTTATGTATTTTTCTCCTTTGGATTAATTTTTTCAGATTCCTTTATCCAGTCAAGTGAGAGAATATATTTGAGCATCTTATGACTAATAAAGAGCAGTGAGATGCTGCTCTCAGCACTGGTTGCCACTGGTTACCACTGGTCACCATTGGTTACCACCATTGTCAAAATCAACACCATTTAATTAAGCCTATGTGTCTGTATAGGTATTTAATCCAAAACAAAAATTATGTTAAGAAACAAAGCTGACTACGAAAAGTACTTTTCATATAACATCTACAACAGAAAGACAAAACATTGTAAATATTTAGTGACAGAGAAAAGTGTTTTAAAATTATGATTCATAGATGTTATAAAACATTTAACAGGGTAGTTATAGAAGTTTGTATTTAATTTGTATTTAAATTGAGAAATTTTTAAATTATACTTACATTTTAATGTTTTGTACAAAATAGATATATGTATAAAATTTGAATTTGAAGAGATAGAAGTGTACAAATAGGCTTAGGTACATGGGTTTGTGATTATTTTTGTCCTTTTTGTTTCATTATTGAGCATTTGAAATATTATCTGTATGTATTTAAATATGTATTAGGCTTATATCTCAGTTTACATTCCCCACAAAGCTCTATTATAAAATAACTTGTTGAAGAATTATCAATTTTCTGTGATTTCATATCACCTATAGTTTTTCATCTTTTCAGTCATGTTTCCTTCTTGTTACTTAGCAATGAGAATGTACTGTTGAGTTTCTGACTATTTATTCTTATCATTTCATGCCTTTAGAATTTGATTTTCTTTTTGCTGTGATTATTTGAACTAATTTTAGATTCTTTTTTCTTTTTAGTAGCCCAGCAGGAAGCCGAAATGTTGAAACGCTATAGTGGGACACTCCCGTTACCTGGGATACATCAGAGTGAGGATGCTCTATGCACCTGTCCTAAACTGCCCCAACAGGGCTCTTTTCAGATTGATGAATTTGTCAACACCGAAAATAATTCATCAAGAAAGATTCAACTTGTGAAACAGAGACTCGAAACTGTCACAGTATGTTTATTTCATTTATTTAAATTTTTTAGTAGTTGAAAATTTAAAACCATTATCATGTAATAAAGATTAACATAAGGAAGTTACTTAATTTCTTAAAACGAGTTTTTCTTTTATAGTTCTTTCCAAGTACTAGTTTTGAAGCCATTATTCATCGCATACAAGCTAAATTTTTACTAATGTATCATGCTATCAGGACTCACACTTTAAAGACCAGCTCAAGACCTAATGAAGTGTTCTGAACCAACTAATCCTGCCTAACAATTGTCACATGAACAGGACGAGAAACCATGTTCCATCGTCAAGGGCAGGCTGCCTGCAGGTATAGCTGACACTTATCTAGAGTCTTGTTCTCACTGCCAGCATTTCCAGAGACTGCTACTTAAAAGATCAGGTCTTGGAAAGTCTTTCTCAAAGCATAAGTCTGAGTGTTTCTTGAGCTTCTGTATGCATCAGAGTCACCTAGCCAACTTTCTCATGTCACTGACTGCCAGGCTCTGTTCCTACAGATTTTGATTCCATATATCTGGCTTACTCTGTGAGTTTTCATTTCTGGCATATTTCCAGGTACTGGTCAGGGCACTCTGTTTAGGACAGCTAGCCTGACTCAGTCAGTCTATAGCACATAGAATGTCACACACTGGTCAGGACACTCTGTTTAGGACAGCTAGCCTGGCTCAGTCCCTAGCACATAGAACGTCACACATTGGCATTTTGTTCTCACATCCATACCACCAGCTTCTTCTACCAGCTTCTTGAGGGCAGTTCTGATTATTTTTATCATATTTATACCCTGGACCTGCTTGCCTGATTTTCACAATTCAACAGAAGTGGACGATCAAGGGAAGATTTGAATAGCTGAATTTCTCTTCTATAGAGAATCTGTTTATTATTTTGTTTCTGTCCATTCTTTTCTGTATTCCTTTTTAAAGGATAAATCAATACCCTAATTTTCCTTCCAGTTTCCCCATTTTGACATTACTCTTTACCTTCCTATTCTCTGATTGGTATTACACTATTGCCACCAAGTATTAATAATGTACTAATGGCTTCTGCCTGCCAATACCCTTGTCCTCTACTCGTGTATGCTTACTTTGTAGGAAGTGCTGGACAACCACAAGTGATAAACCATCACACATGCGCGCACGCGCACACACACACTGTATAAGGCAGTCGTTCTCTACTTATAAACTGCTCACATTGACTCGTTGATTGTAGCAGGTATACAACATTGGCACTAGAGTAGCTGGTATCCTTGTTTTATAAACAAAGCAGCTATTTATGTTCAAAAGACAGGTTTCATGATTTTCAAGATTACGATAACGGTTGGGGTATTGTTCTCCACATTTTATGGCAACCTCATTTAAAGTCCGTTGATATATATGTACACATTTTAGAATTATTTATGGCTTTTTAAAAAGACCTTAGCATTAGTTATCCCTCTCCATATTGCCTCCTCCACCTTCCCCTCCCATTCCCCACCCTACCTAACTCCCCTTTTATGATTTCTCCTTTATCCCTTTAACACCATATTCTGTTTCCTCAAAAGATCTCCCCAGTCCATTAGTGCCTACCTAACCACTGCTGGTATTCTAAATAGAACTCAAATACAGAGCTGCATAAAACCTGCTGGACAAACCGAAGTCAGACATTAAACTGGACTGGCATTCATGGAGAAATGATAACCTCATTTAAAGCAAGAGCGCCATTAAGTAGATGTTGTGAATTACAGGACTCAGTGGCTAAAGTGCTTACTGCACAGTCCTGAGGATGTAAGCTCAGTTCTTCAACATGCACAGGAAAGCTGCCATATGGTATGTGTTTATAATCCCAGCACTGAGTAAGTAGAGGCCAAAGGATCCCTAGAGATCACTGACCACCTGGCTTAGCCAGTCAGTGAACTCCAGCTTCAGTGAAGACCCTGTCTCAGAAAAGTTTTGTGAAATAGAATTATTTTGTGAAATAGAATATCAGAATTTTTATTTTTATTAATGAAATCAAAAGGTAGTCTGAGAATTTTATTTAAAAAGGAAGACTTCCTGGCTAAGTTAAAAATAAAAAAAACACAAAGACAAATTTTAAAACTCTGCATTGCAAATGGTAATATGGAAAGTTGATACTTAAAGTCTCCAATTAACAAGCTGGAGCACTAACTCATCAGCATGTTTAAGAATGCATGTGAAGTGAGAATGCATTGTAAGGAGCTCTTGGCCGAGAGCTTAGGCACAGGCACAGGCACAGGCACATGGGTTCTAACCTCTGCCTGCCTTGTGACTCTCGAGTACGTTAAGGAAGCCTAATTTTGCTCATTTCTAAAAGTGGGAACTCATGAAATCCTAAATATAAATTTCTCATAGGATATCTGAGATAAAAATGGTAGCTATCTACTGAGAAATAGTTCGGCTGCCCTCAGCCTTCTCCAGGTGAGCCAGGAAAAATAGAGATGATAATGAGGACAGTCTTATCTTACCAGATATTTAAATATATCTTAAAGCTGAAATAGTATAGATAGTGTAATGCAAGTTCATAAAACTAGATATAGCAGAAGGGAAAAATAAGAACTATAATATTAGGAAACAGATATCAAATTAGCTGGAAAATGTATGTATTAGGTCACACATGCAAATAAAATCTCACTGACCAGAAGTTAAATGTGTGGTTAATAACTACAGAAATGGGCATAAAGTTCAAGGAAAGACCACTCATCTGCTGTGCCCACAGCCCAGCTTCAGTCCACACTACCCCACTCACCCCCAAACCCAGGACTCTATGTGCTGCCAAATATTTCTCTTATGTAAGTTGATGAAAGAGTTGCTCAGATAAAATTAGTGAATAATTCTTCTCCTCAAATAGTAATAAATTTTAAGTTTCTAAATAAATATAAATGTGTATATGTATATCTATAATATGATATGCATACACATATGCAGCAAATACCAACATGCAAAAATGTCAGCACAAGCTGTATTAAAGAAATGGTCTCATTAAGTTGTAATAAAGAAAAACAGTTACCATTAAAGAAAAATAATAAAGCCTCAAAAAAATTTGTCAAAGAAATGAGCTTGTGGCCGGGCGGTGGTGGCGCACGCCTTTAATCCCAGCACTTGGGAGGCGGAGGCAGGCGGATTTCTGAGTTTGAGGCCAGCCTGGTCTACAGAGGGAGTTCCAGGACAGCTAGGGTTCCACAGAGAAACCCTGTCTCGAAAAACCAAAAAAAAGAAAGAAAAAAAAAGAGCTTGTGACTTAGGATTTCTTTCTTACCACTAAGTGCCAACGAAGCTAGATATCAACTGGAAAACAGTGAGGGGCTTTGTTCATGTGCTGTACCTCTAGTATACATCAGTAGACTCTCTTTTTTTCCAAAAGAAATGTTAGTGTGGGCTAAGAAGCTTAACCATTCTAAAAATATGTATCTTCCCTGACCATAGCCATTTAGATAGCCTTTGCCCGGTGCTCCTGGAGGAGTGGGACTCCACAGCCTTGCTCATAGGTTGTTGCTGTTCTCCTCAGTCTGCACTGAGCCTGGCAGTGCTCCCTGCTCTTCCCTGACACAAACCTTGACTGCCAGGACTGACCCCGCAGCCCTGGTCCTGCATGTGCCTCCCTGCTCACCTTTCCTGCCTCAGAGGCTATGCTAGGGTATGAAGCACGCTCCTTACTGGGGTTAGATTTAGTTGCAAAGTAGAGGTTTGTGTATTTTTTTTTAAATTTTACTCAATTAGAATGAAGACTATATGACTTTATATTTGTTTCAGTGTTTTAGTTCTTATACATTTTAGTGCTTTTAATATAAGCAGTCAGATGTGTTCCACATTTTAAAAGGAATTGTAATAGATATGTTGCTTTTTAAAAATTAGAGAAAAATGCATCTGCAGTGGAAGAAGACAAAGGACTCCTGTCCCGTATTCCATGTAACAAGGTTTTCTGTAGACACCAGAACTACTGCATCCTGGGCACTGACCCTTTCCTCCACTCACTCTTCAGATGACAGTTGATACCCCTAAACACAGAGCTTTTATGACATGTCTTTTGATATTACTTTATATCGTCAGATAAGTGAAAATAAAACAAAATTAAATGTAAAAGAAAAATAATGTCAAAAGATATTTTTAAGAAATTAAATCAAAGACAGAAGAAATAAATTAATAATTTTTATGAAAGAGAATTTATATTTCCCTACTTATTCAGCTTTTAATGGATTTTCATTTTAAATTAGAGAATATATATGCCTTGGATTGATATCAAAGTTGCCTTTGGAAATAAATCTTTGTCCAATGTCTGTGGTTTAAAAACAAAACAAAAAACACATTATTATGCCCATGTAAAGAGATTTTACTAAACTTTTTTCATGTTATGCATGATGTATTTTTTATCAGTCATATAAAGTAACATAGGAACAAAATATTCTTATCTCACCTTTTGTCACAATATTTTTTCCCTTGTTTCTTGTAATTATATTTTAGAAACCCATTTTCTTTATGAGGTCCTCTAGCGATAGAACATAAAGCACTCAGCATAGCCTTTTGTTACTGAACTAGGAATATTTTCTGATAGAACTCATGTTTAACGTGTAGTTTGTATATATTTAAATTACATAATAAATTAATCTCATCAGGCACTTTATGGTTGTTTATTCATTAGGAAAGGACGTAAACATAGGTGATAATCTGGTCCTTAAAGCATTGTGATCCAGTCATAATATAAATCATTGTTTCATGGTCTGCAGACCTGACTGGTCCCTCAGTAAACCCTACCAAGGACACAACTCCTTCTCAATTTTTAGATTCAGAGATTTTCCCTCATGACTACATTCACAGTTGCTTAGAATCTTGGGTACCTGTCAGGAGTAACTAGTCCAACAAGTATTTGATTTATAAAACTGAATCTATGAGAATATGTCTTCTGATGACCAGAGACCTAGCTCTTCAACAGCTGGACCACTCAAGACTGCCCCAGTTTTCACATTAGCCTGAGCCCAGCTTAGTTGTCACAGGGTGCTTGCCAGCTAGAACCATAGAAGCAAGAATAGAATGACTTTAAGAATTATTTATGTCCATTTTCAGAAAAGTTAATGTGTTCCATTGCATAGGCAATTCATCTTATAGAGATTAATAATAAGCAATATGTTTCATTGTTAATAATTCTCATTATAATGTATTTCTGGCACTTTTGTAAGTACCTATAATACTTTAGGACAATAGAGTATTAGTACCCTCATTTTCCAGAGTGGAACTTGAAGTCTATAGGGAAGAGGTAGAATCCAACAGATTACAAGGGTTGGATCTGAGATTCACCCTGGCTAGCAGGATTCCCAGTTCTCTTTTTAGAAACTGAGTTACCAGTTCCATTAAACAGTGCCTAATCTTAAATTTTTACAAGAAAACCCCAGTGCTCTTTGTTTACTCTGGTTTGCTTGTTCACTTGTTTGTTCTAGACTTGAGGTTGGTTATTGGTTTTTTAGTATACCAGGCTGATGATAAATACTAGTTAATTCTAACCACAGTTAAATATTTTTGTTGTCTCCATAATAGCAAATTTTCAACTTGCCCATTATTCATTGGTTTCTACTACTTTTCTTTTTAAAAGTGATCATTGTGGCCTTATCCCATGATTTATAAGCAGTTTGTTTCTGCTTATCTATGGTATTTATGAGCTTTTTATTAGATACAAATTGTTAATGTTTCCACATTATAGGTATTGATGCCAGTCATAGTAACAACTTTCTACTCTAGCAAACTGAGAGCTTATCTTTTTGGGTCTATTTCTGTTGTAGGACAGGATTTTGATATGTATGCCAGGCTTATTGAGGAGACAAATCTCCCTTGAGACAACCAAAACTGGGCCCTAGGAAGTTTGGGAATTAGCAAGCTGGTCTTACTACAAAATGAAATTAAGTCTCTCGAATTTATCCTATTTGCAGCTCAGTGGAAACAGTGCAGACTGGCAATACAGGGTGACAAACTCTCAAATGCTAGTTTGGGTCATTAGAAGATTGACATCTGAATGTTTGAGAAAGAGCAATACTTTTTTTTAAAGAAAATTATGAATACTTGTTTATTGTACTGTATTTCTTTTAGGAGGTGATACGATCCTGTGCTGCAAAAGTAAGTAGTTGTTATTACCAGGAAGACAAACTTAAAATTAAGTTTCTATTGTGATATAAAAAA
Organism: Grammomys surdaster; assembly: GCF_004785775.1. Lineage (NCBI taxonomy): Eukaryota > Metazoa > Chordata > Mammalia > Rodentia > Muridae > Grammomys > Grammomys surdaster. The sequence goes on from NW_021604721.1 coordinate 524,766, forward strand.
ATGGATTGCACCATTATGGAGGTGCTAGCTCCTATAAAAGTTCCCTGATGTGTGCTTTTCTTGTTGAGCTTTCCTTTGCCAGAATTTTAACACCAGGCCCCAGAATAAAGCCCTAGCGATTGGGATGTAATTTCAGTGCAGGTCCAGCACACAACAGGCATAAGGAGTCACAGTGCACAGTGACTCCTTACATCCTTCCCTCCTCTTCTAACATTTTGTCATTTACCAAATAAAATTATATGCCGCATAGTAAAAGATGAGACATCCAGAAGATAAAGAATTAGGATGGTTGGAAGATGCCTTCATACAGCATCACTACAGTTGAGTAGACATCTGCAGCTGTACGCGGAACCGTGGAGTGAGACAGGCATGCCAGAAAGTACCAGGCTTACCCCAGCACTGAGCTATTCAGTATCTTCAGGACCTATCACATTTTACCTAATTATCACAAGTCAACCGGATATTGATTATAGACAAGGGGAAGGAAGACGGGGAGGGGAAAAGAGAACAAGCTATGTTCTGACTTGGCTGCAGATGTTCAGGAAGCTTGTTCCTGATAGCAGTGACTGTTGTAGTGATTATAGCTCCAAGATTACCAAATCCCCCCAAGTGTGTAATATATATAAGGCTGAGAGCAGTTTTCTCACTAGCTCTGACCTCTCTTTCTCCCACTCTTTCCGTCTCCTTCTCCCCATCCCTAATGGTGCAGTACCCTTCTCTACTAATGCTGTTTCAATGTCAGTTGAGTTAGCTACTCTATAGACATTTAACCAGTCATTAGAGAGAATGCCCTATTAACCTGAAAACTCCCTGAGGGTAGTATGTAGGTAGCATCTTTCATCTTTGTATCCTCAGCACTTAACACATGTAGAATGAACCCTCATCGAAACTATAATTACATATTTGAAAATTAAAATTAGGAAAGATTAACATTATTAATGCCTTTTTATACTATTTTAAATAGCTTTTCATTGAGATATAATTCATACACCATAATGCCCTTTTTAAAATTTATTCTCTTATTCAATGCATCCTGATGGCAGTTTCCCCTCCCTCCACTCCTCCCAGCCCCTCACCACATTGACCTTCCCTCCTCCTCAGATCCACCCCTCCTCCATTTCCCTTCAGCAAAGAGTTGGCCTCTCAGGGATATCAAGCAACACAGCATAACGAGATACAGTAAGCAAGATAGCTCAGTGAATGAAGGCACAGCTACAAAAGCCTGAGTTTGGTCCACAGGACACTTGTAAAGAACTAACTCTTAACAGGCTGTCCTCGGGCCTTCACATGCACACTATGATACACACATGCCTATATACATCATACACGATAAGGCAAAAACCATGCATAATAATAAATCTCAAAATAAAGTCTATAGTTCACTGTTTTTAATTATATTTAGCATTATACAACTTTCCCACATAGAAAACCAGTGTCTATTAACAGCCCTTGCTAATTTATACACATAACATGTATTCGTGCAGACTCACTGTAACTGTTTGTGTGTTTGCCATAGATTTTTTTGCATGTGGAAATTTTATTTAAATGGAGTCATATAATATGCTATCTTTGGGTTTAGGAATTGGAGTTTTCATTTTATTTTTATACAGGAGTTTATTTTTATACTAGGCTGCCTTCATGTTCCCTGAGTAGCCTGGGTTGGCCTCAAACTCACTGTGATCCTCATATCCCAGTCTCCCATGTCCGTGGATCATAGGCATGAGCCACCACACCTAGCTTTAGTATGTGGCCTGTCATGACTAGCGTCTTTCTGTAAGTCTCACGATTGCCCATGGAGACTGTGCATCCATGGACTCCTTAGTCAAATGCACCTATGTTGCAGTTTCCTACCTGTCCACCAGCATTCTACCCTTAGCTTCAAGACTAATGCTGTTATGACCATGTGTTGGTACGAACAGTATTGGTGTAACTAGTGTTGCTATTCTCGGGGATTTTTGTGTTAGTGGGAAATGTTTTGGATCACATAGTAACTATTTTTAATACTTTGAGAAATTCTCAAACTCATTTCCAAAATGGATAAACCACTTTAGAACCCGACAAGAAAGGTGTGAGGGTTCTAGTCTCTCCCTGCCTACTGTCTCCTTGTCCATCTGTTTTGTATCCTATACAAAGTCACATTGACTATCCCTCTGTCTTATATATTTACTCCTTTGTTTTCTTCCTGGGATTTTTATAGTTTTGGTGGTTTTAGCTATAGTCATTTTTTGACTTATTTTTTTAAATATAACATGATCTGAGAGCTCAGTTGCATCTAGTTGCTCAGTGGTCCAGGCACCTCTGCTCCTGCCCCATGGCTGGTCTCTTGTTCACCTTGTCACTAGTCATTGACACATCAGCAAAGTGTTCTTGCATAGCCTCTCGTACACTACCTCCTGAATAGTAAGTTTTTGATAAGTGCTTAACAAAAATAAGGATCTCTTTCTTTTCAAAATCTCAACCTGATGATCACATTTTCGAAGGTTCAGATTGTTTTTTGAGATCTTTATACAAATATTTTAGTGGCTACCAATATTTTTCAAAATGCTTGGGATAGAACATTCACAAAAGCATGTTATTATATGGGAAGGCATACTGGATGAAAGAATTTCAGATAATAGCTGATAGAGAACAAAACAAGCTTTTAGGATGGAGAATGAGTAGAGCAGGAGAGGCTGTTGTGCAGAGGAGGATCATGGGAGATTTCCCAGAGAAACATTTCATAAAGACCCAAAGCACTAAACTAGGAATAAGACTGTTCAAGAATCAGAAACATTATTTTGCTTAACAGGATAGTAATGATCAAAGGCAAGTAAGGTTTTAGGACAGTACTAGAAAGGTGTCAAGGAGTGATTGTGCATGCTTTTTAAAGAATTTTGTCAGCACAACAGGGACTAAGTATGTTGTCATAGAGAAACAGTCCAGATTGAATAGGAGACTTAACTTTTAGCAGAGTAAGGTCTTACAAGCACAATGATCAGCAGACAGGTCCACTGGTCCTAGAAGAAATGCTGGGTAGACCCATACGAACAGCATGAAGTTGCAAGTAGTAAACAGACTGAAGAGAGCGTTTAGTTTGTTGATTTTGCATATATTTTGGAGATGGGCCTTCGGTATATCCAGTGTGGTTGAAGAAATGAGGAGCTCCTCTGGGTTTGGGCTTTCAGCAGCTGTGTAGCTGCAGCTCCTGGTTTCTCATGGGATGAGGGATGCTGGGATGGAGGGAGCAGGTGTGAGAAGTAGATTTGGGGGCACGAGGAAACTGAAGTAGACAGTGACTGTGTGAGCCTTGTGTTCAGGGCCAAAGTGCTTTTTAAAAGAGCCATAAAACTGGATAGGGCTCCAGTGGAGACAGCAAACTGAGGTGGTACCTGAGAACGCAAGGCAAGGGGATTTTAAAGAAGAGCATTTCAAAAAGAGGAGTCTTTTAGCTGGCATTGCTGTGGACAGAATTGGTAAAGAGAGAACAGCTGACCTTTGAATTTGGCAAGATAATGAATGGCCTCATGTTACTCTCCTTACATGGGTACAAAACTCATTAGGAGTGAGGTGAGAATGGAACAGGAAATGCCAGTCTACAATGAGTGTCTTGCTGGGGACTAAATTGGTGGGAGCATTTGATGGACATTAGAGTATCTCTGTTTGCTATTCTGAATGGTTCATTAATTCTGGCTGTCCAATTATAGCACTAGATAATCAGTTACTTCAAAAGAATCTTCTCACCTCTCTCTCCTTCCTTTACTAACCTATAAATCATAGCAACATAAACATTGAGTTTTTTCACTTCTGGGTCTTGCATATGTATCTCTTCATATCCCTGTGTAAGCTTCTTGAAGCCAGGCAACCTCACCTTTTCAAACATAGTATCAACTCTTGGCTTAGAGTAATAAAAATTAAAATACAGTTGAGTTTAATTTATTTTTTCTGTTTCATATGTGATGAGATTGGGCATGTTAAGAATGATGTGGCCATAGATTGTGGCTAATACAACAATATGGAAAAAAATTAAAAGTGCTAGAGAGGAAACTGAGTCAGTAAAATGCCTGTCATAAAAGGCTGATGGCATGAGTTACGATGCACAACACTTACAAAATGCTAGACATTAGCAAGGCAGAGGCAGCTAGGGGACCTGGAGCTCACTGCTCAGGAGTCCCAGCTCAGAAACTACTGTGCAGATCAACTGAGGTAGATGCCTGATGTGTACCTTTGGTCTCCATCATACACATAAACTGTTGCACATGCATGTATACTCACCCACATGGACATGTACATGCACACAAACACACACACAGAGTGCTATAAAGTAGTGATGTATATTTTAGTCAGAATTATCTTGAAATGTACTGTTTACCAAAACCATCTTTTAAAAATATTTAAATAATAAAATATTCAGTGAATATAACCTTTTAAAATTTTATTATATCTGTGCATATATGTGTGTATAATGTACACATGTATACGCGGAGCTTGATACTACACACAAGATGTAGAGGCAATAAGGATCAGGAATTTAAAGCCAGCTTCACCTGAACAACAGTGTCAAGGCCTGGAATCTATCAAGACCTGTCTAAAAACATTTAAAAATAATGTGTATGTATATATCTATTTGTATATATTCATTATTAAGAAGACAAGATTGATTTGAGCAGAATAGTATTTCAAGAATTGATTTCAGTTGTTTGCAAAGGTTTAAAAAATATTTTTAAAATACAATTTCTTCCTGACTTGGGGAACTAGATAAGAATCAATTAATCCTTATTGATCTAAAGATATGTGGAAGGCTGGCTTGGGTGGAAGACCTACTATGGTAATTGGTGGGCCCCATGTACGGGTCTGGGCAGTCTAGGCTGAGTCAAACATTCTGGCCTGGTCCCTGTGCTTCCATGGGAAAGACTGAGTCACCTCTGTACTTAATGACCAGGAGACAGAGGCTTGTAGATTTAAGAAACAGGGACTTAGAGAGCACAGGAGGGGATGGCATAAACAGTCCTGCCAGAGCACCCTGGGAGGTGAGGTGAATCCAAGGGAGGAGGATACAGGTACATCCAGTGAAAAACACTGTGAGGAATGGCAGGTGCCAAGAACGGCAGAAAAAAAAAAAATAGGAGGAAGTTGGTGTGGGAGTGATGTGTAGCAGCAGGGGCCTGAGCAATGGGCTGGACTCAGCTGCTCATTCAGGTGGAGACAAGCTCAGATGAAAAAAGCTGAGGTGTTGCATTCTATGTTGTTTTTCAAAGAGCTTATCTTTCAGTGAAGCTTAAGGGAGAACTATTTTTGGTTTACTGATATTTTGTACTAAGTAGAGGGTTCTCTATAGAGAGTTTCTACATAGAATTTGGAAGAACCTTCGTGACTCCTGTGAGAACCTGAAGTGTTCACTTGAGCAGAACCACCTTTTGTGGCACTGAAAGAGAAGAGGGTAGGGGAGGTTCAGAGGGTTAGAGGTAAGGATTTGGGCCAACATAAAGGGTCCCCTATGCAGAAGGACAGACTGCCAAGACAGACAGGAGATGAAGGCTTAGAGAAGGCCAGGGGGCCTAGAGGTACACCTGGAGGCAGATTGCTGTAGTATTGCTTTGAGCCGGACTAATTTTAATTTTGAACTTCATGTAGGAGAATCACATCAGAAATCTATGAACCACAAATCCTTAGTATCTGCTATAGGCTCAAACAGTCCTGATTAAGTGCTGTATTTTTTAAAAAATAAAAGATAAAATAAATAAATGCTTTTCTATGACAGCTTCGCATTTGAATTCTTGATTTAATAAGGTATTCAATGGTCGAGAGTTTCTGGAAGAAGGACCCCGGACACTTTCCTAATTGTAAAACCTTTCACTACGTTAATACTGCTATTTCTCGCCTCTCTGTCCTGACTTATATAGAAAACATCCAGGTCCTTAGATCAAATACTATAAACTACTCATTCTACATATTTCACTCTCCAAACCAGAGCAACGTGGGTATTCTCAGACTGAATGTCCTGATGTAGAAAAATGACGGCTGTCTGGGAAAGTCAGGAGTTTGAACTTTTTAACAGGAAATCACCAAAAGTTGAAAAGTCGTAAACTTGTAGTTCTGGTGAGAGTACCGTCTGATCTACAATCGGCTGCCAGGGTTAGACTTGTAAATATGAATGAAAGTGAATGTGACCTCTCCCCCAGAGGTTTTTCATTTTAATTACTAAAGGAGAAATTAATTATTAGCTTGTTTAATCTTTCACATTCAGTTTTATGTTTGGGGCAGTAAGAGTTTTAACAAGAAAATTAACCCAGTTTGGGAAATTAGTGCTTGCATTTCTGCATGCTACTGCTTACAGCCAGAAAGAACAGGAAAAGCAGTTTTGTAACTAACTTGGCAGAAGTTCTTGGTAGTTTTTCTTTTTCCTTATTATAAATTTCATTCAACTTTCTGTGCTTTTAGGTTTCTCCAGTATGGAAGTATTAAACTGACCTTAGCAAGCTGTGGTTTTTTGCATGAAGCAAGCAGAAAAACGTGTTGTGAAAAGAGGGTAGATTGGTATGGGGCAGACTGTCTTAGCCAACCGTTCTGTTGTTGTGAAGTTATTAGGCAATCCTTTTCCACAGCATATATTTCAAAAACACACGTTGCTCCACTCTATTTAATGGTTATTATTATTTTTCTTCCTCTAAATGAAATTCTTACTATATGTCAGATCATTTTGAAAATCTTTTGACTTCTAATTTCCAGTTCCCACTAATAATAACTGTTATGTCAAATTGTAAGAGGTTTGTTACCTACTCTGTACTGTTGCTACTCCTGACCTCATCAACATTTGAATAGTATCCAAAAAAGATGTCGGGAAAGATCAGAGTCATAACAGTTGCTTAGGGAAAACATGGACGCATTGGTCTCCTCCCTACATACAACGTTAACTTATCTTGAGAAGAGTATTGAGTCTTATGTTTGAACAGAGGCATTCAAGCATCCTATTGTAACTGTCTGCTACTTGCTTTTGTTTTAGCATAGATAAAGCTTTAAAGAAGAAGATATGAAAGATGGGTATACCCATAACCATGGCATAGATAAAGGCGTAGAATCATGTAATTACATCCCTAGTATTCACCTGTTCATTTACATCACACTTTAAATACACTGTTTAACCTGTTTGAAAATAATTTTCAAGAATACAAAAGCAAAACTGACAAAGGCTCTAACAAGAGGGTAATAGCCAAGTGGTAAGTGTGTCTTTTGTATTACAATTTCTGCTAAGAGCAGAGAATTACTTACTGCATCATCTACCTGATTTTCTGATAGATCATGCTAATACCTACATCGGTATCACACTTTATAGTTTATTTTTACAAACAGAAGTATTTGTGTAATTTTATAATATAGACAAAAACCCTGTCATTGAACAATACCACCAGCACTGTTTAATATCTTTACTACATTGTTCAGTTCTTGATAGTTAGCATGTAAGTAGAATATTATAACTTCATATCATCTTTATGACACATTCTTGATAAAGCATAGACAGGACTTTTATTGAGATTCCCAGTTATAGATGAATAATGAAGCTCAACGGTTTTCTTTGTTATTTTAGTAACATATAGTTATAGTATATTAATTTTGGCCAGAGCTTAATAATGGATCCTGAGAATTTTTCAGGTTTGGTAATAAGTTAACACTGATGTGGTTTTAACTCCTTCTAATTATTTTGAACAATTTTTTTGGCTGAGAATATAGCTGTGGGGTAGGCACTTGCCTAGCATGTGTAGAGTCCAGATTTGATTCCCATAATTATACCCACAAAGAAAAGGTATGGTTTTTTTTTTTGTTTTATGAGATAGAATAATAATTGGTATTTTAGAACTGTATGGTCTTAATTACCTTTTCTCCAAATCTGCTAAAGCTCTTTTCTGTAAGAAAAGAAGTGAAGCTAAGATACATAATCATCCTTTGAAAACCAGAAGCGTTTATAAATATGTAACTAATGAGACAGATGAAGAGCATATGGCTACAGATCCCGGACAGAACACAGACGTTTTAAACGTTGATGTACTGGGACGCCTAGTGAAGTTCTGTGTGGTTTTGATTATTTAAAGCAAAGTAAAGAAAGGAAACTAAAAGGAATAACATTTTCATATACTAATATTTATAATATGTTATCTTTTCATTTTGTTAATTGAAGGACTATTTGCAGTGAATTTTTAAAGTCAGGCTATCTCAATCTGTAAGAATAAAAAAGGTCATATTTTATGATTCTTAAAAAAAGAAAAAGATTGAATGAATTATTCATAATGAACAAAACTAGTTTTTTCCTAAAATTAATTCCAATTTCTAAGATAAATTTACTAATAAATTTTTTAACTGTTTTAGTGAACTATTTCTAATGAAAATGCACCTATTATACATTTTACTTCTTGGAACTTTTATGCTCAAATCACTCATGGTATGTTTTACATGTTGCAGAATATTATATTTACTTACAGAAATTTTGCTTATGTTTATCATTTTTAAATAGTCAATCTGTGATTAGTCTTTAAGAAAAAGATTTTTTATGCCATGGAAACTTTCTCATGGCAAGTAAGATTGTCATGTGTTACATTTATCATCATGATACATGAGTAGCACAAGTGTTTTCATCTGTATATTGACTTTGCTGCTATCTTACTAAGATACAAGGGAAGTGTGGGTAGGAGACATTTGACTTTCTTAATGGAAAGCAATCAAGGAATCACTTATGTATTTACATTTCTTTGAATCTTAAGACCTCTGTTTTTTAATTCATGGCAGAGTATTAATTCCAAAAATAAGTAGTTTAGAAAGGTAAATTACTTTGAAAGCCATTGTATCTTTAATAAAAAAAAACGTGTCCTGTTTTCCACCCATAAAATCTAACTGCCTAAATCCCTGTCATTCCCCTTGACATGTCCTGGTTTGATAGTCAACAAATAGTTCTCATCTAGTTCTTGTGTTAGTAACTCAGGAAGTCTGAGGTACTTTCTGATTTGTCTTTTCTATTACAGGTCAACAAAAACCTCTCAATGACTTCACCACCACCAGGCCCTGCAAAGAAGCCAAGGGTGAAGCAGTCTTTCGTGCTGACCACTGATGAGATTATACATCAGTTTGGACTCCCTCAGACGGGTGAGCAGCTATCTTGCACTGAAAACTTTTTTAAGAGTTCAATGCTAATTTTATGAGTATACTTATTTCTATTCAGAAATAACACACACAGTGATCTAATGCTGGGTTTTCACTCCTAACCAAATCTATCCTAGCATCTCTTCTTAAGTCATAGAAATGATGTGGAAGTTCAGATTTGGTAACTTTAACATTAATTACCTTGAACTTATATCCTGTTAAAGAGATCATTTAAAACTTGAAAGCCAGAAGACTTAAACACTACAATATGAAATATGAGTTTTTCAGTTGAATAAAGGAACCATGACTTCTGGGTAATTTTATTTTTAATTTTTTTTTAAATTTTATAAAAAGCCAAAACAGTATGCCTTTTGTGGGTAAAAAAGGCTACAACCTGAAGTGATATCTCAGTCCTTCAAGTTATCAAGTTAAGAGAAAATACATAAAGCTTACTTTAAAAACTTACATTAATCATTGAATTGAAATTAATTGTACAGTTGAAATTTTAGACTAATATTTTAAATGTACTTGAACAAGGTTTTCAAAGGATATTAAAGTTAGAATATCCATGAGAAATAATAATCTTTGTATTGAAAGCTGACCTTTCCTGTCCTTCACTACTTTTTACAGTAGTCTACATACTACCTAATCATTTAATAAAGAACTGAAAAAAATCACAAAATCCTCATCTCTGATGAAGACACAAAGAGGTTTAGCTGCCTGAAGAGATCAACACAGTTTACTTTGAAATGTGGGGACCCTATCATTTTTCTGCTATGAAAGGATTTAGGATTCATCATTATAGAAGTTATGTTAATCTGTGTATAAATTATATATCTTCGTGAGGAGATGCTTGGATTTAGAAATCTTGTGTACACTCTTGAAAGAGTAAGGTACTGTATAAATTTGGCATTTACATTATAAGCATGCTTGTGTGCAAAATTTGAAAATACTTGGAGTTGTTATTTTAAACCACAGTAGTAACTATGCTGTCCTGTGTATTAGAGGCTTTACATTTCTAAGGTTGCTGATGTGCAGCGGAGTTTATGACACCAACAGCAGTCACTGTTACTAATGGACTGTGTGCCATGTATACCCAGTAGACTTATTCTTTCTGGACTCTAGAGGTTAGCTTCAGTGACTAGAAAAGAAGGGACCTTGTTTGTCCATCATGCCTTACCATTTTTCTGCCGAGTTTATGGGAAGAAACTTTTCAGTTGTCTCAAAAGCATATTAATTGAGTGTCTAGTTTCAGTATTATATTATCTTAAATCAATTTGAGAAGAAATGCCTGTCAGCCAATAAGATAAATACTACAGAACACTTTCATGATGCAGGCAATGTGGCTGTACCTGATTCTGCTTTGCTCAGTAGTGTGCTGACTTTATTTTAGGTCAGGTCCTTCATACAAAGTTCACATATATATATAAAAACATGTGTGTGTGCATGTGTGTGTGTGTGTGTATGTGTGTGTGTGTATGTGCAACAAAATAAAAATGTAATTAGTTGTAAATTGACCGCTGATTATTTTTCATTAAAAAGTTAGTGTTTATGAAAGCCATCCTCATCCACAGACAGGTGAACTGCTGCTCAAATGTAGCCCCCTTCCCAGATGACTGGAGAGTCTTGAGCAATTTCTTCAAGCTTTAATTTTTTCAACCTGCAGAAAATTGAGGCATTTGGTTTCTATCTGAAAATTCTGTAATTCTAGGGTGTATGTAGAAAGAGCTAGGTGAGGAGTTTTGATGAATAGGATCAAAATACATTGTATACCGTTCTTAAAGAATTAACTAAAATATTTTAGAAAAATTATAGTATTTGTCTCATGTTCAAATAAGCTTTACATGTGGATAAGCAAGTGTTCTTAATTATACAAATCTGTTAGGATATGAAATATAGGAAAACCAAAACAAACAATGTACATATAATATTTAAAAGTAGAAATCTTGGAGGTTGGAGAGATGGCTTAGTACTTGAGAGTGAATACTGCTCTTGCAAAGAACCTGAGCTCAGTTTCTAATACCCAGGAGAGGCAACTTACAACCCCAGTAACGCCAGCTCTCAGGGATCCAGCCCCTGTTCTGTATTTCATAGGTTCCTTCACTCAGAAGTACATATTCCAACATATAGACACACAAAGTCACACATGCTTTAAAGTGAAGTAAGTCTTAAAATATGTTTTTATACACATATACATATTTCACACACATTGAATAGTAAGCCTTAATTCAAAACCCCCATAAAATTTGCAGGCTCTGTAATGTTTAGTATAGGGAAAAGCTATTTGTCCAGAGCTATAATGGATGGACCCACTTGGAGTCATGAAGAGAGACTTTCCATTGTAGACTATGTATAAGTGTATTTACATGCTAAGAGTTTGTACTCTGAAGTAAGTTTATGTTAACCTTAATATAGTCAAAGCAAGTTCTAGGAAATTGGGGCTGCTAGAAAAATAAGCATTTCTTTCTTAAGTGGTTTATAATCCTCAAAGTTTGGGAAATGCTTCTTTAATTACTCTAAAATTGTTATAAGTGATTTGTTTGCTGTGACTTCTCAAAGATGTGTAGTATTACAGTCCCTGCCTTCAGAAAGCATAAGTTCAGCCTGGGAGACAGTGGGACTGTGTAGCAAATTAAGCCAGTGTGGTGAATTCTGAAAGTGCAGATTGAAAGACTATCAATGGAAAGCAGTAGCAGAGGCTCCTCACACTGCAACTGCAGGTAGACCCCTGCTTCCTTTCCTGCCTCCCTCTGCCGAGCATCCGTCTCAGTCCCAGCAGTCCACCCACCTCTCAGATGCTGGCAGACATGGATTGTGGTCTGTCTCACTGTACTCAGCCTAGGAACTCACTTTGAGTTATCTGTATAGAATAGAATTACCCAAGGTAGGAGTATGAAAAGTATCCTGTATTTTATGGAGATAAAATATATTTTAAAATTGCATTACTGATAACTGTGGGAGAGACAAACTAAAGAGGGAAAGCACTCCTGGGAAATACTTCATTCAGGTATTATTCACTGAGCTATTACTGCAAGTCCCTGATAATGAAAAAATTAATAAGCTGACGTTTTAAAAATTAAAACTATACTAAGAATTTTCCAAATGGAATTCTAATTTAGACATTTGAGGTAAAATTACAGGTTATAGCTCATATAAATGCTTTATGATATAGTGAGCAAGCTATACTATATCTCAAAATTGCTTTCAAAAATTGGAGAGTTCTCATATTAGTAAGTTACCAGCGCTCCTGAAAGCTCTAAAACAAAAAAGAAGAACTCATGCCCAAAAGGAGTAGATGACAAGAGATAATGAGACTCAGGGATGAGATCAGTAAAATAGACACGACAACAAAACAACAACAGTGTCAATAATCAATGGGACAGAGTTGGTTGTTTGAGAAAGTTATTAAGATACACCTTTAGCCAACTTGACTAAAAGATGAACGCGAAGATCCACATAGACAGAGTTAGAAATGGAAAGGGGACATAACAGTAGACACTGCAGAGACCCAGAGAGTCACAGACGGAAGCTGGAAAATGAGATGAGGAAATACCAAGTGACACCAATTCATGTTTATATTGCTCATAACAAGTCTATAGCAGTTATCCATGAATCATACTGAATAAAATCATTTAAGTCTTCCAAGAGCTTAATTCAGTGAACTAACAGTGAATCTGAGACACAAAGGCACTGTCTGGGAGGCCTGCAGCACACTCAGTGCGTCATGCTCACCATTCAGACCACAGTCCCTAAGGAGGGCATGGGTTTGAGAGGCCAAGTAATCTCTTTGTCCAGGGTCTCGGAGAGGCTGTGCTTAGAGCTACTTCTCTGCCACTGGCTCAGTCTCTTTACTTTGCTATGTTTCCTAAATAGTAACTCGAATGGGTAGCTGTCATTTGAGAAAGTGTGTGGTTTCTGAAACTGAGGTGTCAGCAAGACATCTTAATTCTTGATTGTCAGTAAACTCACTCTTTCTTTGGTCTTAGATTTGTGATTGTCATTTATTGGAGTTTTTTTTAAGCCCATATTCTAGTGTAATGTGGTATTTGATCTCTAGTGAAATTAGCAGGCTCCCAGGAAAGAAATTTTATTCTGTGTTATTTGGTCTAAGTCTAGGTCCTATTCAGCCACCTTGGTCTCTTCTATAGAGCTAGATTTTAAAGTGTCCCACTCACTCCAAAGGCGGAGGCTGGAAGAATGCCCAAGCCCACAACTTCAAGACCAGGCTGGACCACATAGCTAGACCCTAATGTGGATTATTGAGTAATAGATTATTTAATAGTCTAATCACTGTTGAGTAGATGGGGGCAAAAATATCAAAAATTTTCACTGCTGGCAGGGCAGTGTTTGTATCATCTTTACAAGTTATTGTTCAAAGAGAATGTTTTATGTATTGTGTATTTTTTCATATCATTTCTCTAAATTAAATGTAGTTCAGATTAAATAGATAGGTCAAGCAAGATAAAGTAACTTTATTCATTTAATCTTCATATCTTTTTAATTATAAACTTGAGTTTGTATAACATCTAAGCTGGAAACATGATGATTCTTGCATTTCAAAGGAAAAATACATTTTGGCAAAAATTAGGAAATAGAATGACTCAATAAACACAGCTGATATTTAAAAGGGGGTTTCCATTGTAAGGAAAGTAAATTAAGCTTCAAAGAATTCCCTCAGCCCATCAGAGTTGGCACAGCCTTCGCTAGTGTTACTTAACGAACTTTAAACTGTTAATTGAAAAGAGTGTCTATTGAATTCTGATTTCAGACTTTTCAAAATTCCAAAATTTCAATTCAGTGGTGAGATAAATGAAAACAAAATAGTTAAGTGTCATAGATCAAAGATAATCTCCAGAATTAACTGATTTTTCTGTAAGCAGATATCTTTAATTGGACTTTAGTGTATTAAAAGAACCAAATGCTTTTAATGTATTGTTTTAGAACGAAAGACTTTATTTTTAAAAAAAAATCCACTTTTATGAATTCAACACACACATCATGGTGGCAAAGCCTTGGTCTTTGGTGTCTTTGATCTGATTCCTAGTTTCCCTCAGTAGCTGTTTGCCTGGGTAGTTGGCTTCCTCTCGGCAGCTAGATGTGCCGACATTTCTCACTTCAGAGCATTATTAGGCTCATAAAAATACTTTTGCCTTATGTAAAATATTTTGAGATTAAATGGCATAAAGTTATTCAAAATTTCCCCATCATTTTGAAATCATTGTGGCCAAAGTAATGGAGGAAATCTTCTCTAAGACCTGTCTCAATAAACTATTAAGGAGAGAAAGGGTGTGGGGGACAAACAGTGGAGACAGTGTTGAGAAGCACTCAGTGGAGAGAGCACCGTGAGGAGGAGCCACCAAGGAAGTCTCCAGAGCTAGTGTCTCCAGTGGGAAAGATCCACTAGCGCTCACTTGACTGTTGAGACTTTAGCTTTCTATTCAAGTGTCAACTTGCCATCATTGTTGGAATGCGGTGGTAAGATCAAAACACACTAAAAAACAAGGCAACATGTCAAAATCTGTGTTAAGAGTACATGGGTTAGCAGGATTACACTTTGCCTCACAGATGATGAAACAGCCACCTACCAAAACACTCTGTTTGCTAGCATCTCTTGGGTTTACTGTCTTAAGAAACATCAACTCACAAAGCATGAAGAGTGTAAGGTACTTCTTATAACCCAACTCTGTAGCCTCTTTAAAAAGTGTCCTTATCCTTCTAAGAAGGACCGAAGCACCCTCACCTTGGTCTTCCTTCTTCATGAGCTTCATATGGTCTGTGAGTTGTATCTTGGGTATTTCGAGCTTTTGGGCTAATATCTAATTATCAGTGAGTGCATACCATGTGTGTTCTTTTGTGATTGGGTTACCTCGCTCAGGATGATATTTTCTAGTTCCATCCATTTGCCTAAGAATTTCTTGAATTCATTGTTTTTAATAGCTGAGTAATATTCCATTGTGTAAATGTACCACATTTTCTGTATCCATTCCTCTGTTGAAGGGCATCTGGGTTCTTTCCAGCTTCTGGCTATTATAAATAAGGCTGCTATGAACATAGTGGAGCAATGTCCTCAAAATATTCATGGGAGCAAATATGGAGACAAAGTGTGGGACACAAACTGAAGGAGGGGTCGTCTAGAGACTGTTCCACCTAGGTATCCATCCCATATGCAGTCACCAAAGTTAGACACTGATGTGGATGCCAGAAAGTGCATGCTGACAGGAGCCTGACATAGCTGTCACCTTAGAGGTCTGCCAGAGCCTGACATATACAGAGGTGGATGCTCACAGCTAACCATTGAACTGATCATGGGGTTCCCAATGGAAGAGTGAGAGAGAAGACTGAAGGAGCTAACTGAAAGGGTTTGCAGCCCCATAGGGAGAGCAGCAATACCAACCAACCAGAGCTAACAGGGCTAAAACCACCAGCCTGGGAGCACATAGGGTGGGACCCATGGCTCTAGCTGTATATATAGAGGAGGATGGCATTGTCCCACATAGGTGGGAGAGGAAGTCCTTGGTCGTGTGAAGGCTGGATACCCCAGTGTGGGGGAATTCATGGGTGGAGAGGTGAGAGTGGGCAGGTGGATGGGGACACAGCTTCATAGAAGCAGGAGAAGGGGGGGATGGGATAGAAAGTTCCTGGGGGTGGGGGATGGGGAAAGAGGATCACATCTAAAATGTAAATAAAATATCCAATAAAAAAAATAGTGTCCCTCTGTAATAGGTAGCGTCAAAATAGGAGAAACTTTTTTACCTTCTTCTAAACAGCTTACAGTTAGCCAACCAGTATGCCAGTGCTGGTTGTTGAGATTAAAATCTAAGCTCCCTAGCCTCCAGTGTGGTGGTGTGGGAAAGGGAGAGATGCCCACCCTGATGTACCCACCCTTCACTGGCTGCAGCCCTAAGGAGAGCATGCCTGCACCTGGCCTGGGCAGCACAGAGCTGCCCTGGTAGTGTGAGTGCAGATGAGCCTGCCTGAGGGTGTGACAGCTGGCGAGCTGGCTCTCCTTGTGTGGGTGTGGGAGAGATGGCGAGCTGACCAGCCTAGCTACCACCCAAGACCAGATCCAGGGCTTTGAGTTGGCCCATACCATTATCTACCCCATCTGTGAACTGCTCTGCATGAAGGAACTAGTCCTGCAGCTCTGAAGCTGCAGGATCTCCGTGACATAGGGCAACAAGATATCAGAGATGAGCCTGGTGAGGATCTACACTATTGATAGTGTAGCAAAAGCCAGAGGCCTCGAACCAGACCAGTGACTCACTGCGATAAACATTTTCAAGTAAAGATGTGTGAACAAAAGGGTAGACTGTGGGACACACTGACACCGTACAGCCTCTTTGGTTTTCGTTTTGGTTTGGGGGTAGGGAGGTGAGTTGTAAGGGTGGAGGGCATATATCAGTGGACAGGGAGATGAGGAGGATTGGGGTGCATGATGAGAAATTCACACAGAATCAATAAAAAGGTAAATAATAAATGTTGCAACTATTTAAAAAAAAACTAAAAATCTGGGGTGACTTGGTAACTGACTGTGTGTGGCTGGCATGCTTGAGGCCCTGGGTTGGATTCCCCGTATCTTAAAGTAATTAGACATTAGAGCTTACCTTCAGAAAATCTGCAGTTTTTGTTGCTGTTAGAAAAAGACAAGAAATATTTATGTATTCAGTGACTTCTGAACTGAATTTTTTTTAAAGTTAGTGCGTATTAGAAGAAAAGAGCTTTAAATTTGAGGAGCAACGACAGCCTGTGAAGATGTTAATACAGGAAGTAGAGGCTAGTAAGCCTGGTTTTCCTGCTGCTCGATGATGATTCTAGAAATCCAGTGTGGTAGGATGCAACATGGAGTCAATTACAAAATGAATGAGCAACTAAATGTAGGGGAGGGATACTATTTTAATTTTCTAGCATTAATACAACAATAGTACCTCATAAATAGCTAGCAGTATTTTTTAAGTTATAAAAATGAAGTCAGGATAAATATATGTATGCATTAGACAGCTGGTCATGCTGTCTAATCTAATTAAATGAATATAGTCGTTTAGATTCTGTCATCTCTCACATCTAGCAGAGATCAGGAATCACTTCCAAAGCTGATGTCCACATACTTCTTTTCCTGTTTCTAATAAGCAGTCAACACTAGAGGCCTGAGAATGACAGATTTCATATTTGGATTTTTCTGATCACTGCTTCGATCTTAGTTGCTTGAATTTGTCCTCCAATGGGTCATTATTTGTATTCTCTTCCCCAAATACTGAGACCTCATTTGTTAGATTTTCCTTTGGTTTTGGAATCTCTAAAACTTGAGTTTGAGCTGTACATTAAGAGTGTGAGCTACTGTTTCATGTCCCAGAAGAGCATTTAAGTAAGTATCCAATGATTGGTATTAATCTACTAGTTAAGTATTCAAATTTAGGCTCCATTTATAATAGCTACTAATTTTAATAATGGTATTAGAATTCATCAATTGTTTTAACTCTGCTGATAATTTAAAATATGTTCTATATGTCATTTCCTAGTTTAATAACATTTTTGCCAACCTATGCATGGTAACCCTCATGAACCATTAAATTAATCCCAGTATTTTCAGGAGGTAGATTATGAATGCAAACCTTTCTTATGTAAGTCAGCAGATTCAAATGAGTGTTGGTCTGCCCATTGTTTCCTAGCCATTTATTTCTAAGAAAAGTCACTTTATTCAATTTTGTAATTGAACTTAGAACTTTGAACGTTCCCCCATCTGTTCAAAATAGGGAATTTACTAAACTCTTATTTCTCAACTACTTCTTTGTATGGCAGTATTTTTTCTCTTTGGGAACCTTCAAAGTATATTGCAGTGGTATACAGCCAATGAAAAATAAAAGCATGTAACTGAAAATTTTAAGCTGTAGGAAAACTTTAAATAAGGTCTAATTGACTAATGTATATGAAAACTTTGTAACCCTATATAACCAAAGTGTAAATTCAATTTATAGTATAGTATAGGTAATTACAACATTTATTTTTACCACATATGTCATAGAATTCTGCTTGAAATTCTCTGCTAAGACAGAGAAAAAGGACTAGAAAACTAAATACTAGTGATTCTCAGCAGGAGGTGAATTGTCTTGCCCCAGGACATTTAAAGATATCTGGAGATGTTTGGGGATGCTATCAGCATCAGGGATAGATTCGAAGGACACTATGAAACACCCCAAAATGCATGACAACGTTCCTGTCACTCCAAATAACTAACCAAATAACTAGCCTGAATTGTCCACAGCTTTCTTTCCTAGAATACTGGTGACACACATAGTTAGAAACCATGCTGATCTCTGGTTGAGGGTTCCAAAATAGTGAGATATGTAAGGAGTAGTGAATTCATACTTTAATGACACTCTGATACCTACCTCTTCTAACGCTTTCTATTTGCTGTGTTAATTATTTCTTGATTTGTCCTATTTATATTCCGTAGATTTGTGGAATTATCTGCCTATATCATTTTGAACAGGAAGTTCTCATGTAAAAGTGGAAGACTTGGACAGATAGAACAGAGCTATTACATAAGTGACTGAAATAAATATAACATAACCTGACAGATGGTGTTTGGTCTCACAGTTGTGTAGCAGGACACTGATTTCCATGAGTGTGACAATGTTGCTGTGAGTGGGTGTAATGTCCTCAGAGCTTCTGTGACTCACTGTGGCCTCAGTACTGAGACCAGCGCTGCCGATCTTCCTAGGAAGACTTTGGATTCACCTTTGACATCTCTGTAGTCACCAGCCTTTCTGTAGTTAGCCCTTCTCAGAGTTCTCTTGTTCTATGTTCTGCTTCTCACAGCTGATGGATTCCCCATTCTCTCTGATAACTTCCTGTAGTCCTGTGCTGAGGGTGCCATTATATCTTCCTAAAGTCTTCCAAAGTTTCTGCTCAGAGGTTCTGTGTTTAGTTGTTTTTATTCGCTTCTGTGTTTTTCTTCATGCCAATGGCTTTTCTTTATTTGCTGTAAATTTCTAAAGATGAAGGACTAGTTTTATGACTTCTTCTATTGTGTGAATAACTGTAATCTCACTAATTCATTTGCCCATGCATACTTATTAAAACTTTACATTTGTGGCTAGGACAAACAATGTGTAGTTTATATTTAGGGTAAACAGGAAAAGTATGGCAGGATACTTGCCAAGCTGAGAAAGAACCGCTGGGACAAGGGCTGTATGCTAGCAGCCTTTGCTCCTCCAGTGTTACTTTTGGAGACTGATTCTACTTCTTGTAGCCTGTATTGGTGCTGGACAGACCCCCAGTTATTTACATGCTTGCAGCCTATTTGGCTTAACTTTTTTTTTAACCTTTGAATCCCAGGTTTCTTTCAGTTTGACTTCTACCAAATGTTCTGGTTACATGCTCGTAGCTTTATCATAGCCAGGATGGCATCCATACGGACGACCTCACACACTCCCAAGGAATGTCTGTCCCCAGATGTTTCTAGTCATTTTCCATTGTATGGAAGTTTAACATTTCTAATATATTCTTTTCAAGCTCACCAGTGACCCTGGCACTGCTAATGCCAGTCTCCGTTCTCCCCCTTATCTTACTTGACCGATCACCAGCTTTGAATACATCTAGTTACTTCCTAATGCATGGTTTCCAGGACACCACACTCTCTTGGTTTTTTTCTTATCTTGTGAGTCAGTCCTCTTTCTTTCCTTATACTACATGCTTCCTGGTTCCTGACCTGTCTTAATAGACTATTCCTTCACAGTTCTGCTCTTTTGTTCTCTCCATACACTGATATCTTTGGTACATTGCATAACTATATTCAGAATTACTCTGATGAGTGAGCCTTGTTTTAAAGGTCTCTAATTTTCCACTAGAAAGAGAAACAAGACACTATGATCAATGACTTAACATGTCAGGAGTCTCTCCTGTTAAATTCTTACTCAAATGGTACATGGGTTATTATTTCAAAAGAGAGTTTTTTAGTAGTACTGACTAAAACGTTAAATAGTAAAAACCTTTTCTGTTCTATAATTCCAAAGCAGAGGACTGAATAATTCATGCCGTGGCCAGAGTGCTCCATGTCTGTAAGTTAGCGCTGTGCCTCCATGAGAGGAAGATATGGGCTATTGGTTCACTCAAGGCAGGGGTGGGAGGAGGGCAAGGAGAGGAGGCTCTGGTAAAATGGCTGAGTCATGTCGATATGAGGACAAGAACACTGACTTCATATGCTTTACTGTCAACCGTTGATTCACTGTACTGACTTTGTAGTTTTAAACTGAAGTTGACAACTTTGCATATTTTCCCATAATAAGGCACATAAAGTAATATTAGAATTTATTTCAAAGTACTCAAATCTAGGTCATTTTTTTCTTTCTTTTCTGATAATAAACTTCCTGTGTGTTTTTTAAAGAAAATGAGTCCAGCCTCATTCCCAGGCCACTCTTTGGCTGCTCACAGCTCCCGTGCTTCATCTTCAGTTCAAGCCAGAGCATGGCCACCTCACCCTCCCAGTCATGTGCAGCCAGCACTTCCTGAATTTCACACCAGTGTTTGAGGCAACCATTCTGAGTCTACTAAAGGGAATTTTTAAAAGTATTTTATTTACTAACTTACTTAGAGTGAGTACTTCTGTAACTAAGTAAACAGGTCTTCATGTCTCCTTCCTTAATGAGGAGAAAATGAAATATAATCTGTATGCCATAAATAATAATTCTTGTTTCCTTTATAAATTCCTAAGACTCTGGGTAATTCTCCATTAGATCTATGACATGATAAAGCTTGGTTCTAAGCATTTAAGTTGTATCTACTACAAGCTTTGATAGGAAAAAAGCTGCCTACATTTTCTCATTTACTCCCCTCAGGCTGAAGAGAGTATCTGTACTGAAATAGTCCCAGGGCTTCCCTGAGAGAACAAGAGCTTTTGCATTTTGTGGTTTAGTCAGTTTGGGGTGAGTAGTGAGTGTCTATGATATCACAAAAGTTACTGGTAATGTTCTCTGAAAATGAATACCCATCACTTATTGAAAGTAGTCAACTAAAAATGGAAATGAGGTTTAGAGCCAGACCTTCTGGTAAGGATAGACACCTCGAGGTCAAGAATCTGTTGATTTGTATTTTCCAGAATTTTAAGTGTGCATTTTCAGGAAGCTTTTTCCTTGAATGAAAACTGAATGAAATGTGAAGAATCGTTCTTTATGTTGTTCTTAGTCAGCACCTTGCCTCCCCATCTCAGAGCCAAGGCGATGACACATACAGAAACTGACAACTGAGTGCGCGAGGTGACTGTCAGCATTTTAAAGTCATGTCAAAGGCTCTGTGTTATAAATGTCCAATGATGGGCTATGTGCTCATTGCAATGTACTTTTCTCTCTGAAAAATACTTTCATAAGAAGTAAACTTAAGAATGACTTTTAAACAGTTCTTATCTTTTTTGAAAGTAGATTCAGGAACACTATATTCTTGGCAGAAATATTTTAATGAAAACTTTTCCTTGGTTTTCAAAAATGAATATTTTCCTTATATCTAAAAATGAGTCCATGCAAATAACTAGTCTGTGCTTATGGAGGGGCTGTTCTGTGCAGAGGCTCGCCCAGCCTAGCAGAGAATCTAGCAGGCACAGAAGGTATAGTCGCCCAACAGTGGGAAGCTTGACAGGAACAGGCTTGGAGCATTGTGGGACAAGAGAAGGGATCTGGTTAAGCATAGGACCTTTACTAAATGCTTCTGGTTGTTTCATGATGCTGTTGAGAAATCTGGGTGATGTGGACAATACAGAGTACTGTATCCATCCAAGGGATTTCTAAATGCTAGTTGAGACCGGAGACTCTGCATTTTGTTGCTGACCTTTTTACAAAGCTAATATATCACAAGTCCTGTGGTGCCTCTAGTTGCTATTCTACTGTTAAAACTAGAGCTTCTAACAGTACTGTAGCATTTTGAGAGTAGGTAAATACCAGGAATTCATGTTGAAATATAGATGTGAACTAAGTGTGCTTGTGTATGTGTTTATTTTGTATACCTGCCCTTCTTTTGCAGGAGACTGAGTTCTAGATATTTATGGCTATTGAATTTGAGAAAATAGGAAGTGATCAAGTTTCTCTTTTCTTTTCTTTTCTTTTCTTTTCTTTTCTTTTCCTTTCTTTCTTTCCTTCCTTCTTTCTTTCTTTCTTTCTTTCTTTCTTTCTTTCTTTCTTTCTTTTTTTTTTGCCAATTAGCATTCACTGAGCTTTTTTTCTCTTAGGGAGTACTTTATTTCCTTCCTACTACTTTTGGTAGTAACATGAAGTTTGATGTCATCTTAGTCTTTTAATATGTATTTTGAAGTAAATATTTAAAGAATTGAAAATAAACAACTTAAAAGCTAATGGTAAAGGCAGTTATAAGAATTACAATTTAAACTTTTTTATCAGAAATAATTTTCATACAGAATATTTTGATCCCTTACAGTATATTCTGATCTGTTTCTTCTCCTACCTCCTCGGACTCATCCAACTTCATGTTTTCTTTCTATATTTAGAAAACAAACAGACCAGTTTTTAAGAAAGAACTAAAATAAATCCTAGTAAACAGACCAATAGAGGGGAAAAAAGGAAAAAAAATACAAGACACACATACACACGTGCGCATACACAAAACCCATAAAAACACCAAATCAGACCCATAATAAATAAGCAAAAGACAAGTAAGCTTAAAAACAAATAAAAGTATTACGTGATAAAGACTCTCCAAAACACCACTGAGTTCGTTCTGTGTTGGCCATCTACTGCTACGCATGGGACCTCCCTTAAGTCTGGTCTGTAGACCCACTGAGACTCCACTGGAGAAGAGTAGTGTGTCCTTAGCAAGAACTTATCAGTTGGAGATAACTTCTGCTTAGGGATATGGGGGCTTGTGTTTACTGCTCTTCTCAGCATAGGGCCCAATCTGGCTTGAACCTGTTGCAGGCCTGTGCTGGCTGCCACAGTCTCCATGAGTCCATGTGTCTGGCTCTGAGACTTGTGGCCTCCTCATCTGTATCCCTGAGGAAAGTGTCTGATGGAGACATCCCATTTAGAGCTGAGGGTTCGTTCCAAGGCCTCTCAGTGCACACTACACAGCCATGGGTCTTTCTCTGTGTTGGTCGCCGTCTCCTGCAGGAAGAAGCCTCTCTGATGATGGCTGAGTGAAACATAAATCTGATTCCCAGACAGCTCTCGCTGCACCTTTACAGGGAAAAGGAACAGGATATTTTTTAAAAACTGATTTCTCTTTAATTCGAGGTATAGGAAATTTCTAAATCATGATTATGCTTAAAATTTTAATTTATGATTTCTCTTTAGAAATTAAATCATATAATTATTTGTAGATAATACAATTGTGTTCCCGCCTTCCAACATCATCAGTATCTTACCAAGCCAATAAGTGAACTTTGTCTTCAGTAACTCTTTTCTTGCTTAAACCTTGCTTCTATTTTTAGCTGTTTTGTTTTAATTATAAAGATAGTTTATCCCTATACATTCAGGATCTGAAATGTAAAGTCATATATTAAGTAAGAGCCCAGTAGTGCTTTTGTCTGTGGCACTAGATCCAGTTAATAGCTAAATCTAAAAAGCAAATGATGCTCTTTCATGAGTGTCGTAGCTAATCCTGTGTAGATAAATGTTCTGTGTGTCTTGGTCTTCGGTTGGGAAAGACAGTAAATAAAAACTAAACATAGACTAAGTGACAAGTGATGGAGAGAAGAGGTCCTAGTCAGCGCTTCACTAGGTGACAAAATGCTTGAAGATACCAGTGAATGACCAGGAAAGGTTTGCCTTCACTCAGTTCTCAGAGACTGTGACCCACTGGCCCCCTTGGCTTTGAACCTGTGACAAAGCACAGTAACATGGCAGGCGGTGGGCAATAGAGCACAGCTGTTCCCTTGTGGTATCCAAGAAGCAGAAAGACCTTGAACCCTATTACCGCCTTCCCACGTATACCACTGACAAACCAGTTTGTGTCCACTGGACCCTCCTTCTCAGCCATCACTCACACCTTCAGTACATGGTGTGTATAGACAAATTTAAGATCCAAACTAGAGTAGGAGGGGTAGAGTCACGTGCTGAATAAGGATGGTCACCATTTATTGTTAACTTCATTATTGAATGTGTTTATGTGCATGGTTGGAGGTGGGGTGCATGTGTGGAGGTCAGAGAACGATTTTACATGGGTTCCAGGGATTGAACTCAGGTCTCCAGGTTTGTGCAGCAAGTGCCTTTACCCCACAAGCTCCCACTGGCCCATCAGTCAGTATTTAAATAGGTTAGTCAAGGAACATGCCATAAAGAAGCTGACACTTGAACAGAGTTTTATATAAGAAAGACAATGTTATATAGAAAATAGTGTCTCCAAACAAGAGCCATGACAGGAGTTTACTTTGTGCACACATGCTTTGTGTGTGCACATGTGTGTGCATGTGTGTATGTGTGTGTGTGTGTGTGTGAGTGAGAGAGAGAGAGAGAGAGAGAGAGAGAGAGAGAGAGAGAGAGAGAGAGCACACATGCATGCACTTTGGCCTTGCCAGTGTAATATGTGTCGCATGTTTTATTAAACACACACCTAACTGCCCTAGATTGATATCTATAGCATGTGATAGCATGTAGTAGCATAAGCAAACTTGAGCCTCTTCTTACAGATATGGAGGAGATTTAGCAAGTGTTGGAAATTGCTGCCCCTAGTTGTTTTGTTTTCTCCATAGAAATTAGTTCAATGTATAATTAACTGTTAGCATAATTAAATTATTTGGGCAGTAGTTTAAAAATAGGTAAGTATCTACTGACTTTATATATTCATAAGATAGTGGTACATGCCTGTTGTGTCTGTGTGTGTGGTGTGTGTCTGTGTGTGTGTCTATGTGGTGTGTATGTTTGTGTGTTTGAGACAGTCTTGATGAATTATAATAAACTGTCCTCAGACTCAGCAATCTTTCTTCCTCAACGTTCTGAGTGCTAGGACTATGTATGTAAGTATTAAGTCTATGACCCCACCTCTGGTATGAATTTAATTTTTATTAGTGTTTGAGAAGAAATAGAACAGATCAGTTAAGAGTGGTGCAGACTAGGAGCTCTTCCCAGGCTATGAGGAAACACACACCCGAGTCACAAATCTCATAAACTCCTCTCAGACTTCTTCTCAGTGTCTCCAAAATCAGGTTTTGAAGTAATTTATTTGAATATGAATAATTTATGCCCCAAATGGTGTTTATTTTACTTTTATTCTGTGTGTATGAATGTTTTGTCTGAATGTACATATCTGTTCCACATATGTGCCTCATGCCTTCAGAGGGTGTTTAGTTCCTTGGAGCTGGAGTTACAAACGGTTATGAGCCATGATATAGGTGCTGAGAATCAAACCCAGGTCCTCTGGAGCAGCCAGGGTTCTCGACCACCAAGCCAACTCTCCATCCCTTAAATACAAGTTTTACTAATTACAAAGGGAAAATACTGGTGGGGTGGATTGACTGGGTAAAAATTACTACTTTTCAATAAGGATAACTTTTTTCATTTTATTTTGTATGTTACGCATATGAATGTTTTGCCTGCATGTGTGTATGTCTGTGCACCATGTGTGTGCATTGCCCATGGAGACCAGAAGAGGGCATCAAATTCCATGGAACTCAAATTATAGACAATTGAGTATCCTAGTGATTCTAGAAATTAAACCTGCGTTAACTGAAAGAGCAGTCAGGGATCATAGCCACAGAACCATATCTCCAGCCTCAAATATTACTTTTTAGCAAGTCAATCAATATGTAAATAGGAATATATATTATAACATCTACTCATTCACGCATATTCGGCATTTGTCATTATAGGCGTGTAGTTGATAAGTCCAATGTTGAGAAAAAACTGAAATAAGCTTATGGTATCCATTTTTTTTTTGGAAACTTCACCATACATCTGATAAAACTAAGGACTTTACTATATAAATGTACTGTATACAGTACCATTATCATATATGAAAAGTAATAAAGGTAATAGAAAAACCATCTAATGAAGGCTTACATTTAGATATCCCTAATTATGCCAAAAATGCCTTAAGCAATCTTTGTATCTCCAGCATCAGGTCAAGGTTCATATTTTCATTGGTGGTTATATTATATCAATTGTGCTAGCATCAGTTTCAGTTAACCTAGAAAGAAAAACTTTCTGGGCTAATTGTCTTATAAAATGTCAGTGTTTTAAATTTATCTACTTCATTGTGGTTTCATTCAGGCAAAACTTGTGGCCATACTATGAGTGATAATCACTTCTGCACATCTTATCAAGTGTCATGTGTTGTTAGGGTGTCCCACTATTGCTGCTGTTAAGTTTAATCTTTGATGAAGGAGGTGGACATCCGATCTCTCCATTATGAAAATAAAGTGCTCCTGTTTCCGTTACTGCATTCTATAGGGCATCTCTTCCCAACAGACTTGCTGAGTAGTGTCAGCATCCATTGGTAACTTTCCTCAACTTTCCTTGTAAGAGGGAATACAAAATGCCACTTTTCCAAAGTAGCCATTCCCTCCCACTTTAGGGCTGAGCACAGTTAGAGTCCATGACCATCGTGGTGGGAGCATGGCAGCAGGCAGGCATGGCACTGGAGCAGTAGTTGAGAGCTCACATCTTGAGACACAACTACAAGGCAGAAAAGACAGGCACTGGGAATGACATGGACTTTTGGAACCTCAAAGCCCAGTGACACACCTCCTCCAACAAGGCCATATCTCCTAATACTTCCCAAACAGTTCCATCAACTAGAAACCAAGTATTCAAGCAGGTGAGTCTGTGGGGTCATTCTCATTTGTCAGCACAGCCACCAACTGCAAATACAAGATGCTCTAAGAGAGATGCTTTAGTCTATGAGTAGAATGATAAGTCACCAGAAGCCAGTGTAATATTATGTCCGTTTAGCACTGTGATCATAGTAGATTCTCTCTTAGGGCCTATGATCTGTCTTAGTTGTGCCAAGTATGGGTATATTCTTGTAAAGAGAAACTTAAATCCCATCAGGGAGTGCTCAGTTGTCCCCAGGATGTTTATGCCACTGTTGTGGTGGACATGCCTTGCCAGGAGAGACCTGTAGCCCAGTCTTCACAGCTGGAGGTCACTGATGCTGACAGGTCTCTTCTGGCAGCTCCTTATCATCTTCTAACACTGTGAAAACTTGTTGGTAAGAAGGGAGCTTCCAGGTCAGTACCAGCTTTATTTTGCCATGTTATGTGACACAAATATGTGGTGTCTTCAGCAGTTGTGTCTTACCATAGATTCTAGAGGGTAACCAGGAGCAGTGACAACCACCTGTAATATTTGGGGTCTAGAGGACCTTGACAGGGCTTCCTGTATGTTACACTGGGATAGCTGGTAGGGTCGTGCTGAACTAACACTCTCTCTCTCTCTCTCCCTCCCTCCTTCCCTCCTTCCCTCCCTCCCTCCTTCCCTCCCTTCTTCCCTCCCTCCTTCCCTTCCTCCCTCCCCTTCTCCCTCTCCCCTCTCCTTTCTCTCTCTCTCCTCTCTCCCCTCTGTGTGTATGTGTGCATACATGTGTGCTCATGTAAGCTTGTACAGTAGTGGGTTTACATATGTATATTTTGAAGTCTTTGGTGTTAGAAGCCCTTTCCCACCGTCCCTCCTCTACCTTACACCACATTCCCAAGCTCCAGTCCAGCTCTTCCTGTTCCAGTAACTTCCTTTGACCCTTTATATCAGTGTATTCTCTCTCCTTTTCCTTGAAAGTCCCTCCCTCATGGCCCCTTAGTAATTTTCTGACCTCTATGGATATTCCAAATGACACACGCATATCTAAAGTGTCAAAGCTAACGTCCACAGTTAAAATGGGTCGCAGCTCTCAGAATGACTGTTTAAAGTTTCATCAATTTACTTGAAATGTTCACAGAGTTGTTTGTCTTAACAGCTGAGTGGTATTCCATTGTGTAAATGTACCATATGTTTAGGCCATCTCAATTTCCTGGCTGTGAGTAAAGCAGCAGTAGACATGGATGAGCAAGTATGTCTCACGGGAGATGGAATGCTGTAGGTATGGTCTCAGGAAAGATAAGACTGGATCATATGGGTTGTTCGTCTCTTCTTCTTCTTCTTCTTCTTCTTCTTCTTCTTCTTCTTCTTCTTCCTCCTCCTCCTCCTCCTCCTCCTCCTCCTCCTCCTCCTCCTTCTCCTCCTCTTCCTCTCCTCCTCCTCCTCCTCCTCCTCCTTCTCCTCCTCCTGCTTCTCTTCTTCTTCTCTTCCTTTTCCTCTTCTTCCTCTCCCTTTTCCCCCTTATCCTTTGCCATTCTGACTTTGGTGAGATGAAATCTGAAAGAAGTTTTAATTTGCAATTCTCTGATGCCTAAGGGCATTGGACACTTTTGTTTCTCAGTGGTTTGTATTTCATTTTTTGAAAACTCTGTTTATTTCTACGCTACATTTTTAATTGGGTTTTCTTCTCTTTTTTTCCAGTTCATTTTATATTTTAAATACTAACCCTTTGTGTTGCTGGTAAAGATTTTTACCAGTTCTGTAACTACCTCTCTATTTGAGTCCTTGGCCACATAGAAAATTGTTTCATGAGGTCCTGCTTATTAGTTGTTGACCGTAATTCCTGAGCTGGCATAGTCTTGTTCAGAAAACTTGCCACTGAGGTCAAGCACAGCTCCTACTTTCCCTGTCTCAGGGGGAGGGTGTTGGGCCTTTTGTAGGTTCCAATGGAAGGTTTTTTTTGTTTGTTTTTTTTTTCAGTTTAGGTAGAGAACTATATTGGAATGTTGCTGAGGATTACACTGAATCTGTAGATTGCTTCTGGAAGGATAGCCATTTTCACAGTATTAATCCATGAGCAGGGACAGACTTCCCATCTTCTGATAGCTTCACTTTCTTTCTTCTCTGTCTTAAAAGTTCCACTATACAAATCTTTCACTTCTTTGGTTAGACTTTGTCCACATTTTTTTGTTGTTGTTGCTGTTGCTGTTTCGTTGCTGACTGTTGTTCCTGTTGCTGAGGCGATTGTGAATGGTATTGCTCCCTGGATTTCTTTCCTGCTTTATTTGTCCTTTGTATATATGAAGACTACTGACTTTTGTGTGCTAATTTTGCTTTCTCATGCATTGCTGGATGTGTTTACCAGTTGTAGATACTTTCTGGTACCATCTTTAGGATCATTTCCATATAGAATGAGATCATCTTCAATAAAGATACTTGGACCTTTCCTTCCACTTGTCCAGCTGCTCCAGCTCAGACTTGGGGACCGTGTCAGACAGGAGTGGAGAGAATGTGCCTATCCTTATGTCCTGTACCATGGAACACTTGGCCTCTGTGTGTTTCCTTGCTTGTGATGTTCAAGGTTCACTCTCTCCTGCCTCACAATTTTTAAAAATAGTTTTGATGCTACAAATGGATAATGGAATTCAGGAACTACATTCTAGGACTCAGCACACTGGCTGCTGTTGATGAGAAATTACTCTCAGGCCCTTTCACTCCAGAATCATAGCTAGGGAGTAAAGTTTTTAAAAGTGAGTATATAGTGAAACTGCCACTTCAAGTTTAAATTACATTCATATTTGTCTGCTTTGGCTTTTTATAACATGAACTTGTCATCTATCAAAACAAAGGTTACAAATATTTTCTCTATTTTTCCATTTAACTTTGAAATTAAAAAAGCCTTGTTTAGAAGAGGCTTCCCCATAAATAAATAAAATAATTAAAAAAAAGATAGCTGGCCTAATATAAAGGACAAAAGGAGGAGGAGGAGGAAGAAGAAGAGGAAGAAGAGGAGGAAGAAGAGGAGGAGGAGGAGGAGAAGAAGAAAAAGAGATTTCCCCATACTTGAGTGTGCCCACAGTACAGTTTACCTGTGTTCATCTAAATAGGATACCCTCATTTTTAGTAATTATCTGATGCATTAGAATATATAATATTTGTATAGAACATATTGGTATAGAGTGTGACATATAGAATATATTATATTGATATAGATAGAATGAAATATAGAATATATTATATTGGTATAGATTGTGAGGTATAGATCATTTTTTTCTAAAATATCCATCTAGTTGTCTGATGCCACAAACCAAAAATAATCTCTTCATTCTCTTTTGCTAATAAGCACTTGGATCTTTTTAAAAATATTTTAAACATTTCTGTTGGTCTATATATCACCTCAAGTCAGTAATGTGCTGCTTCAGTTGAAGAGGCTTCTTCTCTCATTCTTAAATATCCTTTATGGGTTTTGTTTTATTTTTGTTTGGTTAATTTTTCAGAAAATAAAACTAATAAAACTAATTTTTAGATAATGTAATTTTAAACTAGATAGCTCTAAATCAATCTTAAAACTAACATAATAACATAATAGAAGTTCAGAGAGCATGATATAAAATTCAGTATATAGCTAATATCTCTTACATATTCAGACAAATTACATGGTGATTACATGGAGAATACACTATTTACATGAGCGATGTCAAAGAGGAACCATGACAATGTAAGAAATGTCAATGAAAGAAAGAAAAAGAGAAAGAAAGAAAGGAAGGAAGGAAAGAAGGAAGGAAGGAAGGAGGGAAGGAAGAGGTGGTGCTTCTGAGATGCACAACCATCTTAGGAAATGTTAAGGCAACCCTTGCTCTGTGACCAGTCTAGCACTCTACTGACAGCTCTGCCCAAAATAATATGTGAATTTAATAAGATTTCAGTTAAAATGGAGGTCCAAAATTCATATGGCTCCTGAAAGAGTTAGAAAAATCTTGATGGGGAAGAAAGAAAGAAAAACCAGAAGAAATAAACCCAGCTAAACACCAGTCCATCCCTGACTAGGCTGGTGGTGGAGTTCAGGGGTCAGCACTCACCTAGCATGTG
Organism: Grammomys surdaster; assembly: GCF_004785775.1. NCBI lineage: Eukaryota > Metazoa > Chordata > Mammalia > Rodentia > Muridae > Grammomys > Grammomys surdaster. The sequence goes on from NW_021604721.1 coordinate 555,686, forward strand.
TGATGTTCTGCATGCATGTGCTCTTCATACTGTGCTGTACATTACAGAAGCACTTTTAAGTGTATACATACAACCTTTTATAAAACTTCACAAATACTACCTACCTTTTAAAATTCTATTCTACTGGAATATAGTGGTTTTTAGTTCATTTTTCAAAGGCAATTGTCTTAGTTAGGGTTTCTATTGCTGTGAAGAGACACTACGACCAAGACAACTCTTAAAAAGGAAACCAAATAATTGGAGCTGGCTTACAGTTGAGAGGTTTGATCCATTATTATCATAGTGGGAAGCATGGCAGCATGTAGGCAAACATGGTGCTGGAATGATAGCTGAGAATCCTACATCTGGATCAGCAGGCAGCACAAAGAAAGGATAACACTGGGCCTGCCTTGAGCTTCTGAAACCTCAGAGCCTACTCCCAGTGACATACTTCCTCCAACAAGACCACACCTACTCCAACAAGGCCACACCTTCTAGTAATGTCACTCCCTGTGAACCTGTGGGAGCCATTTTCATTCAAATCAACACAGCAAGTAACCAAACCATAATTCATTTATTCTCAGCCTACTGTTCCTCCTATGTTGTCTGGTGGAAATCTGTTAGCAAAATTTCTTTCTCTCAGGAAAGGTCAATAATGTTTTTAGGCCTTCAACTGATTACTTGAGGCCCACTTACACAGTGGGAGTAATTTACCTTACTTGGTTCTTCTAATTTAAATGTTAGTACTATCCAATAAAATGCCTGCAAAGAAACATCTAGAATAGTGTTTGACTAAATATCTGGATACCATGGCTTAGCCAAATTGACATGTAAGGTCATATGTAGCACAGTAAACCACATGTGTGTTTTCAGTTGTTGTATGCTGAGAAATGTAAAACCAGATTGAAATGTAGACTTTTAAAGTTAGGTCTATTTAGAAGAGGAAGCTGTTTCAGATTTCCTCTATGACTATTTCTTTGTATATGTTTTTAACTTCAGCCTTCAACGGACATGTACTATTGTACTTTCAAACTGTCATTTCTGTATGTAATTGCAATTTAAAGCTAAGCTAATTTATATAATCCATTTCTAAAATTTCTCTTTTGGGGTGCTAAGAAGTGGGGGCTGACTGATTAGAGAACTTGTCACTCAAGCCCCCAAGGACTCTAGTTCAGATCTCCAGTACCCAAGCTTGTGCTCGATGGGCATGACATCCTGCCTGTGGTCTTAGAACCCAAGCAGCAGAGCCAAGATCATAGAGCAAGCTAGATTAGTCGTTGGTAGTCTGTAAACTCTGGCTTCAAGAGAAAGACCCTACTCTATATAAGGGAGCAAGCAATGGAGGAAAATACAGAATGTTAACATCTGGCCTTATACACAAACACACACACACACACACGTATGCATGGGCACACATGCACATGAATGCACTTGCAAGAAAATGTAGTTTTTAACATTTTTTACTCTTGAAATTGAAAACTGAAATCCAGAAGGTTTATTTTTTCTCTTCCTGTAATTGTACAAATTCTAATGATGTAAATGAGGGGAAAGTTTGTTTTTATCATTTCAAATTACATTTTATTTCTGGGCCATGCCAAACTCCTCTCATTGATTGCAGCTATGAAAGTTAGAAGAGGTATAGACAATAGAAGTTGCACAAATTGACAAGAACCAAAATTGTTTAAATATTTTGCAATTTTTTGTCTTTTTTTCGCTTAGAAGTAAGATTAATCTGTGAATGAATGTCATTTTTTCAAAGTTAAAGACTTTACATGTAAGGAAAAAACCTGCTTCATTTGCTCTACTTTTTTTTTAGTACAGAACATTTCTGTTTTATTACACTAGTTTATCTTTTATCTGACTCCGAAGTTAGCCACTCAATAAGTGTTAGCCTTGGTTGGACCAAAGCTATATAGTGATTCATATGCTATTGCAAACAATAGGTGCTGAAAATGTGGGAGGTTTTGCTTTCATATTGCTTGAAGGCCGTTTTATACCTTGGATTTACTGAATTGTTGGGGCTGCATCAGTTGTTTTTAATTCTACTTGTAGAGAGCTAATGCAGACATGCTCAGCATCCTCAGTGCTGGGAGGAGTGGCATGTATCACCATACCAAGCTCTTGGAAAAAACAAAAGTTTAGAGGAAGCAAAGCTGTATCATTAAATATATCATGCTTCATTTTAAAGATATTATTTGAAAGTGATATAAAGCTATAGTTTTTCTTAATCTCAGTTCATTCATTTACTTTAAGGAGCGTTAAATAAATACATATGTACATAGTATTTATGTACATAGCCTTTTGCTTAAACTGGGAATTTTGCTAATTGCTACTAGTAGACTTTATGGTTCTCATCTCCAAGGTCTGTGTGACAGCCATTATCATTATTTGAACCAAACCATTCTAGTTAACAGTTACAGTATTCCAGCCCACGTGTTAGTTTGTAATGTATAAATATTAGAGAGTAAATGAGACCAAGACCTGTGTTTACTCTAAGTCTGAGCCCAGCTTTGAACTAGTGTCTTACAGATCAGATGCAGATGGTATGTACTTTACAGGTTACTTATCATAAAGAAATGCAACAGAGAACACTAGGAACATGTGATAAAAGGATGTATCTCAAGATTAGCCCTCATTGTTACTTACCTCATTGTAAAGGGAAGAATCAGAACCTACTTTCTGTCACTGGATGGTGACTAGATAAGTGATGGAATGATCACAATAAGAGACATCGGAGAGACGTTCAAATGGATTTATTTATTCTTTTGAGAGAATAAGGGAGCATAGTTCTTTCACAGCTTCTGTGGTGTTCCATTGTAAATCCAGTGACCTTCAGTCAGAAATAACCCTCTGCTGGAAGAGTGGTAGACCTTTCGTGCTGAGAGAAGGCTCCGAATACATCTGGAACCATCACTAGACGCCACTCAAATGGGAAAACCGGCCTAGCAAACCTTAAATTGGGCATCTTAGCTGAACTCATCAGCTGCTCCTAACCAAAGAATTTGTGACAGTTTGGTAGGACCCTGCCATCTGAAGACGCTTCATTCTTATAAACTCTACAAGGCATGTCATATTGATACAATGTTTTAAAAATAAAATGGACATAATAGCCAAGTGTGTTTCTTTCCCTTCCACAGCATTTATCAGCATAGAAAGAGGGCCTTTTGTGCGTCATGTTGATCCGCCACCAATGGTAAGTAAGGCAGTCCCTCTCCCTCTCCCTCTCCCTCTCCCTCTCCCTCTCCCTCTCCCTCTCCCTCTCCCTCTCCCTCTCCCTCTCCCCCTCTCCCTCTCCCTCTCCCTCTCCCTCTCTCTCTCTCTCTCTCTTTCTCTCAATTTTTAAAACTAGTAAGAAACTACAGCATAGATCTGGCTAATGATATAAAGTGCCATGTTGAAAACTCTTTTAGCCGGGCAGTGGTGGCGCACGCCTTTAATCCCAGCACTTGGGAGGCAGAGACAGGTGGATTTCTGAGTTCGAGGCCAGCCTGGTCTACAGAGTGAGTTCCAGGACAGCCAGAGCTATACAGAGAAACCTCTCGAAAAAACAAAAAAAAAGAAAAAGAAAAAAGAAAACTCTTTTAACTTCTCTTTTCCAAAGTTCTAGCCCTACAAGAAAATCAACTTCATGTCTTCCAATTAAAGAAAACCTAATTTTTGCCAAAACATAGGAAAATAAGATACAATCTCTTACAGACACACATTCATTTTTTAACCTAAAATAATTTATACTTTTAATAATGTAAGTATATAATATAATATAATATTTGCATTTAAAATGAATTATTTTCTGGAATAGTTTATTTAGAATGGATATTTTATAATAGTAAAAGACTTCCTTAATGCATCATTTCTCTTAAAGGTTATTTTTGCTATATTATTATGGAAGTGAATTTTTACCTTTTATTTCTTTTCTATTAGTACTAGACAATAAAAGGCATTTAATTATAATATGTGTTACAGTAACATACATAAAATGGCATTTCCTTTTAGTCTCTTAATGTGCTTATATGAAATAACCTAAGTAACTAAATTCTAGTTGGGATTCTCATAGGATAACGTAATCTATGCTACATCTGTTTTCCCATCAGCGTAGTCTCCTCCTCCCTCAAGGGCTCCAAGCTCCTCACATAACTCACTCTTGTGTATTGTGAGAAACAAGTCTAAATGAAATAGACAATATTGAAATGTATTTTGATATTTTCTTAATAGTTGCCTCCTAGAAAATTAACATCAGTCTTTTATTTGATTAGTTTAATGTTTTTTATGAATTACAGTTTGGTATGTATGAGATGGTAGTCACCAAAATAATCATAAAAAGTATTCAGCTGTAGAACTATTCCAGCTTTAGTATGTGTGCCACCAAGACTGTAGCCACAACATTGTATACATTTTATTCATTTGTAAAATTAGAAGCTTAATTTAGGAAATTTGTTATTTTAATGTATTTGAGTAAAGTACTCAGTCCTTAGATTGCTTACATACTGTTATTTTAATCTTAAAGGCATTCCTATGGCACCTGTGTTCTCATTTCTGTTTCAGTCCATGTTATTAACTGTTGACTCTCAGAGCCTAATCCATGAGAAATCAGGAGCAGTCGTGGTAGTCATGGTATCAGTAATCCAACCATGACCCTAGAACACTGTGATGTTCTGATGCTGTTGTCTTGGGAGTCTTCTCTCCTGGCTGGTCAGAAGTGCTAGCTCCTAAGTGTTCATACAGTTTTACCCTGTATAGTCAGTACATTTTCACATGCCGGTATGTGCGGAGACTTCCCAAACCTGCAGCTTGCTTTTTGTAGGTTTTCTGAGATAGGACCACCTACTCTGATGCTTCTTTGCTACACACTTAAAGATCTTTTCCCATTCCTGCAGTCCTTAAGCCTGGTGATGGTGTTGGCACTTCCCCACAGCAAGTCTGTTCATTACCTGATACCCTGGGGTCCTTGAGACAGATTAACTCTGATTTTCATATAAATATAGTTCTGCATAACTTTTGTCCTTGAGCTCCTAAATTGTTTAAGAGACAAACATGTATTTGGAAAATATGAAGTAATCAATCAGTCCCTTAAAATTATCAACATGAAATACTTGTAAATCCAAAGTTTGTATTATTCTGGCCCAAAGCAAGCCCATGCATTAGGCCACTCTTTTGTGCCTAAATCAAAATAAAAAGAGATCACCCAAGATTTGAGAGTGGCTGGTGCTGGGCCAGAAGTGACTTCTTGGCCTTGTCTGGAAGCCTCAGTGCCATGGTACCTACCTGTTGCTCTCCCTCCTCCCCCTCACTCCTTGTGCTCCAGCCAAGGCCTTGCAGAGTGCTAGATGCTGCTGTACCTACTTACCAGTGAGGCAAGAGAGGAGCTGAGAGTTCTCAGGCCTCTGACCCCGAAAGGATGTGTTTCCTCAGTCCCGGGTGGAATTCTGGTAGAGCTTTCAGTTAAATATGTGTTGTAGGGGAGATTTCACCTCTTATTTGCTTGTATTGTTGAGTCACATAAGTAGATACAAAGTAACCTGAAAATAAAACCACCTCTGTCCCTTTTCTCTGCATTATCAGCCCTCTTTCCAGTTTACTTATTTACTTTTCTATTTTCATTAAATACATGAACTTTCTTTTTGTGGGGTGGGAGTTGTTTGATTGTCTATGGCATACATAGTACCCCATTTTTACACTACCTTTAATAGAAATTGAAGGCTATGCCTGAATGGACTGATGGCTTCCGTCAAAGTGACTCAAACCTCCCTTTTTCTTTTGTGTGCTGACCTGATGGTTTGCTTTGTCTTGTTTTAGAACTCAGGGTTGACTTTGTGGCCTCACAGGTTAGGCAAGTGCTCACCACTGAGCTGCACTCCAAGCCCTGCACATGCTGAGTTCTTAATTTTGTTCACAGCCAAGAGTACATCTCCAAGTTGTTTTTTCAAGAAACGAATAAACAGAATGGAGATGATACTTAAGTATGCATATCTAAACTATCCCTCGGTTGACTTTGCTTAGTCCCATTTTTGTTTGGGAGTATAATCTTTTCGCTTTTAAAGATGTGATAGAAAGTGATCACTTCTGCCTCTTAGCAGTTAGCCTAACATTCTTTTGTATAACTAACCTGTTATTGCCCATCATAAATTCTGTTTCATTTGTACCTAGTATCCTAGGTCTGACCTGATGATTGACACTGTAATTTTCTCCTTGTTGACTGTTCTGATGAGCAATACTTACTTGAACACTGTCCTGAAAATCAACAAGGCACAAGTTGGATACTTTAGTAGATTATATGAAAATAGTTAAATTATGTCCTTTAAAGACTAGTCTCCCACCTGCTGCGAGCCTGTGGCAAGTTAAGGATAAGTCATTAGCCTCAGATCTCTCAGAAGTCTTTGTCTGAACTCTGAGAGGCAGGTGTAAAAGTTAGTTAATAATTAAGTCAGCAAAGGTGTGAGTCCTTTATTTGTTTTAAATGAAGGGCTTATTTGCAAATCAAAAAGAAACACCCACTAGTATAAGTAAATGTTCCTCAGGAACATAGTATAAAACATACCTGCTTTTTAACATGTTATCATATGCATAGCATATCATTTCATATTTTGTGGCAGATTATTATCTTTGCAGAAGACATTAAAACATAGCCAGACAGTGGTGGCGCATGCCTTTAATCTCAGCACTTGGGAGGCAGAGGCAGGTGGATTTCTGAGTTCGAGGCCAACCTGGTCTACAGAGTGAGTTCCAGGACAGCCAGGACTACACAGAGAAACCCTGTCTCGAAAAAAAACAAAAAGACATTAAAACATAGTAATCTGTGCCAAATATGTACATGCCTCTTAGTGATTGGAGTTTTATTTTTAATCTCTTCAATAAAATAATAATGCAAAATGCAAATAATATTTGTTGACCTATACTGATTAGCAACTTGAATTTTTGCAAAGTTCTGCTTTTCAAATATGTAACAATTACTAATATGCATTGCTCTTAATTTATTCAGTCGTCCTATTACTGAGAACACATTGTCTTTTAACACATGGATTTGAAATAGTTTATAAAATTACAGCTTATATTTTCTAAGAAGTTTATATTCCCACATCTGCCACATGTTCAGACAGAACAGTCTGTCTCCTTAGGCTTCTACCTGTTGTGAAATACTTACCATTTGTCAAAGTAGCCCTTTCATCAGAAGGATTCAAAGCATCCTAGCTTGACTTGACATCTAAATGTTAATTCAGTTGTTGTTCTTACATTTGTTCTTTAGGTTAGCATTGAATTTTTATTGGTTTAACTGATAGATTTTTGTCATAACTTATTAGTTACAAACCATAATGTTTTAGACTTGTTTTGTTACTTTTGAAATATTTGAGATGACCACGGTGTTGCTTGGCCTCAACACTAAATTTGTTCATAAATCTACTAATTAAGTCACACAAAGTAAATTTGATTGTGTCTCTTTGGGATTTTATGATCTGTCTTATTCTGTAACATTTTGAGCCATTGGCACTATGTTATTATCATTCTGTAGCCCTTTATGTTGACAAAATTCCTACGTATTATCTTATTGCACTTTGTGTGATAATCCTTACTTGTATACTTATATAAAATGCAACTGTCTCACATGCAATGTATTAGTTCTAGATAAAAGTATAGATTTAAGTGGAATGTCTTGATTCAAAGGGCACATGTTATCTTCTTCAGTGAGTAGCGTTTTCCAGGAATTCATAGTATGTAAACAGAGGTGAACATGCCCCACAAAACTCATAAACTAGGACCTGAGGCTGATCTCTTCCTGTTGGTAATTGCAGGGTGGAGAGGGGACGTGGAAACTCTGAGCTTTTATAACTTGTTGTAAAAGATCCTGTTTTCATTTATCAGTGAAGTAGCAATTGAAAGAAGTTCTGCTGAAATTTCCATTGAAAATCAAATGCACATGCTAGATAGGATCTCTTTTAAAACCATGAATGGCTGTTCATAATAATGTTTTTTTCATTAAGTATCCTCATTCTTCCCTGTATACTGTGATTATAAAGCCTGTGTGAATTTTCCCATTGTCACTTTGCTGACATTTATGGTTTTCAAAGATTTCTCTCTTCTTTGTACTTTACTAAGTGTTTTTAGTCTATCGAACTTATTTTAAAGTTTTCCTGTCTCTGAAGCACTGTAAAGTAACAGTGGCACGAACCCAATTCTAAAGTATCAACAGATACACAGTGTACATGGGAAAATAGCATGGCAAACACTATTCAAATACCAAAAATCAACCAACCAAACCGGCAATAAATGTCTTCATAAACTAGGAACAACCAAACAAACATGCATGTCTTCATCAACTAGGAACATGCCTTTGACTGTTTTCTTACACTCATAAGAAAGGTGACCTGTATACAGCTAAGTCAGTATAAGAGGACCCGTCAGGCTCAGAGCAATCACAGAAGGAACCCCATGGCACCACGGCAGTCCACACAAATCGAGTTCAGAACAGGCCTGAATGCTGTGAGAATTCCAGGACCGAGTCATTTGGAAACTCTGGTTAGAGTTTGTATGTGCTAAACTAGATCTTACAAGAGGGAGATAAGTGATAGGACACTTGTAAGTGATAGGATGTTCCAGAGCAGAGATTACAGGAGGAAGCACACACACACAGTCTGGCTGAAGGAGAGTTGGAGAGGTGGGAAGTGAGGAAAGGTTGCTTTGGAAGTGAGTCTAAAGGCCTTTGGGTCTTTAAAACAGTATTTAGTGGTTAGTTAAAATTTATCTTTTATAAAAAGCAATTAAATTTGATCTTTTACAAAGAAGTATCGAAATATTCTACAACAGAAATCAGACAAGAGTAGATTGTGTTGTTAAAATGAAGAAAATGTTCTTTAGAAAAGAAACCAATTGTGGCACATACCTTTAACCCCAGTACTTCAGAAACAGAGGCAGGAGGATCTCTGTGAGTTGGAGGTCTACATATCCAGTTCCAGGACAGCCAGGGCTACACAGAGAAACCCAGTCTTGAAGAAAGGAAAGGAAAGGGAAAAGGGAAAAGGGAAAAGGGAAAAAAGGGAAAAGGGAAAAGGGAAA
>NW_021604721.1:564719-584034 GCF_004785775.1 Grammomys surdaster
AAAAGGGAAAAGGGAAAAGGGAAAAAAGGGAAAAGGGAAAAGGGAAAAAAGGGAAAAGGGAAAAGGGAAAAGGGAAAAAAGGAAAGGAAAGGAGAAAGGAAAAAGGAAAGGAAAGGAAACGAAAGGAAAGGAAAAAGGAAAGGAAAAGGAAAGGAAAGGAAAGGAAAAAGGAAAGGAAAGGAAAAAGGAAAGGAAAAGGAAAGGAAAAAGGAAAGGAAAGAGGAAAGGAAAGGAAAAAGGAAAGGAAAAAGGAAAGGAAAGGAAAAGGAAAGGAAAAAGGAAAGGAAAGAGAAAAGGAAAAGGAAAGGAAAAAGGAAAAAGGAAAGGAAAAAGAAAGAAAAAGAAGAGAAGAGAAAAGGAGAAAAGGGAAAAGGGAAGGGAAAAGGGAAGGGAAGGGGAAGGGAAAACAATTAACATGAAATACTTATTTTAGGATAAGTATAATCAAAGAGTATCAAACTAGAGACAGAGGACCCAGCTTTAGTGATAGAACCTAGCATTTGTAAGACCCTGGATTTTTTCCCAGCCTTGGAAAGTAAATAAATAAGGACTATCAAGTTAGTACTGTGTTGTCTGCTAAAACTGATGTCCAGACAGTAGGTTTCCTTTTTCTTTCTCTTTTTGACAAATACAAGCTGACCAGGTTCCAACATTCTGGATGCTGTTTACTCTGTCATCCTCAGCCTGTAGCAGAGATGGCAGTGCGGCCATAAGGACACGACACCCTTTGGTAGATCACTAGATGCTTAGAAATCATGATAAACTCCTTTAAAAACACAGCTTATTCTGTGATTTTATTGAACATTAGAATGCTTTCTGGCCACCATGTCTCCAACTGCTGACACCTCACTACACAGGAGGCAGGCTTCCCTAGGGATACTTTGGAGATTTAGAGCATATTTTACCAAACATGTAAATAAAGCATGATTATTTTTAGTTGGAATTGACAGATCAATATATAAAGTCATCTTCATAACTTCGGGTGTTCTACAGAAGTATTTTACTTGAAATAATATTCCTCTATGATTTGAAGAGTTTTTGAAAAGTTGAATAATAATACTTATCTCCAACATACTGGGCACTTTCTGTATACCAAGGACTGTTCCTTTTAAGTGATTTCAGTCTTCTATCATAATTATATAAAATAAGGGTATTCTCATTGACATCATTATTTGCCAAAGGAGAAACTGAGACAAACAGTGTTTTAAGATCATCTAGAAACACTTTAATGTGTTTTAAGGCAGTCATTATACAGCTAATGACATTAACTGTAAAAGCAGAACCAATCTTCGTTAATAAATAACTAAATTCCTATGGTGCTCCATAGCATAAGGCAGATTTTGTGGAAATCATGAGTTATTCTGATAACAACAACAGTTAGTCCTGTAAAACATTTGAAAGGTTTTTTAAAGTCTGCTACACAGTGTTTGTCATCTCTTCTGACCTGCATAACATCACTGTAATGGGTAATGCTTCTGTGGTAGGTGGAGAGCCATGTGACAGGCTAGGCCACTGAGCACCATTGCAAACACTGAACAGAAAGAGCTACACTAGAGAAGGGTCATGAAGATTTGGAGCATAGCCCAGTTCAAACGCCTTCCTGGGAAGCTCCCTACAAGAGCTGTTTTCTGAAATAGTTCTCGTAAAGCATTCTGTCATCTGCTTCAAGCAGATGGTGATTTGAGATTAGTGGATATAATCTAGGTGATTTCCTAGGAAAAGTGGCCTTGAGTTTTTCAGTAGCTGAGGGGTGAGAGATACACAAGTTAGAGTAATCTGGATGTGAGAAGGGGATCTTGGGGTTTGGTGGGAAGAACGGGGCCCAGAAGCTGTGGTTTTTCTAGTGCATAGACACAGTCACCTGTGACCTTGAGAAAGGAAATTACAGACACCTGCTGCCCTGCAGCCCTGCTCCCCACATGCCACAGACAGCTGTTTGAAGACGAGCGGGGGAATGAGAAGGTAGTTATGAGTGTCCCCAGTGAGGGAGAGGGGATAGGCCTCCTGTACTCTTCCTCGAGGTCTATTTGGAACGCTCACTAAAACACTTGCATCTAATACCTAAGTGTGAGTGATTGGACGGCTGGTATTCTCATCTTAACTATCATTTTCCTTCTATGCAAGAAAACAATCTTTATAATCAATATTTAGGGTGTTCTCATTTGAGAGCCTACAGAAAACAAAACTAAAAATAAGCATTGCTCAGTACTCCGGTCTTCTCCAGGGCCTTCCCATTCGCTCCAATTTTCTACCCCAGTACTAAGAGCCGGTTCATTCCTACAAACAAACCCTTGGTGATTATTAGGCTCATGTAGTTTCCTGGTGTCCCATATATGTTGCTTTCTCTATCCATTGTAGTCTATGATCTAACCTCTCATGTTTACTTCCTGGCCAGAAGCAAGAGTCCCCTCTCTAACATTTTTGAAATTTTAGCAGTACTGTTGCTTTGCTTACCATAAGCAACTTTACCTCCCATAACAATTATTTGAGTTAAAACTATAATTATTTATAACAGCTTCATTTTAATATGCTTCCCATGGCATAAAATTTAGCCTCTTATTACATTTGTGTGTGTCTCTGTGTGTGTGTGTGTGTGTGTGTGTGTGTATGTATGTATGTATGTCTCTGAGCTGGCTGGCTTTCAAGGCTCCCTTGTCACTGCCAAGGAAGTGTTGTGTGTAAGGCAAGTTAATGCTTTAGGAAAGTTTCTGTTGTTTTTTAACAAGATTTAGCAATTTTTATTAAATATGTAATCCTCAAATTGTTACAAGCTTTTGTTTAGTTTTTAGAATTTTGGTTACTCTCCCCAGTTTTTGACAATGTTCTTGCTTTTTTACACCCCATTTTTTTATTATTCCATGTCACAGAAGCTCTTCCCTACTCCTTTATTTTGGAGGTCAGAGTCTTCCATGTCTCAACTGCTATTTGTTATTTTCTGTCCTGTCATTTAGCAGATTTTTCGGTAAGCTTGAAAGTCTCTTAGTCAGTAGTGTCTATCCCTGCTTGACATAATAAGAATTGGATGCCTAAATTTCTCTGTAAGATTATTCAGTTTTTTCTGCTATATCTTTATCTTCTTCCCTGCTACATCAAATACTCATATCCATGTACATGAACGTATCTAGGAAAGTTCAGTCCTTTTGCTTTAGGGCTATGGCAAGATAGTGCAAATGGAGAAAGTATGTATCCAAAGGAAGTTGCTCACCTCACTGCAGCTAGGAAGCAAAGAGATTATCCCATAATTCCTTTTTGAGGGAAAACTGCCATTGTGTTTCCCTTGTTAGAAGCTCCATGGCCCGGTAGTGTCACAGACTGGGGCTGCCTTTGCGTTCTGTGCCAATTACTTTCCACAGAGCCTGCATCTGTGACTGTAACATTGGCCATTAGGTTTCAAAACATTGATTTGGAGGGACACAGAAATTCATAGGATGGCTTTAGTCATCATGTTAAAAATAAGCCTTCACATATAAAGTGCTTTAGTTTTGAACTCGAAAGTAAAATTCATTAGCCTCCATTTTCATTTGTTAGAGAATTCCCAAAATGGTCAACTCTTAGGGGTTTCTCATTACTAATTATTATCACAGGCTTCTCTGCTGTAAAAATTTCCACCCATCAAACAGAGATTTTACAACTTGTATATGATCACAAATAAGGCCAAATCATTATCTTGTATATTAATGACTTCAATTTACTTTTAAGTCTATGAATGTTGTTCTTTTAGAATAATTATTTGAAACATGTAGTAAAATTCTACAGTTGAAAGAAATGTACCAAACACTGTTACGCAAACTTCTTATTTTAAAGTCATGCAAACCAGAACTCTTCTTGATTCCTAGTTTTATATTCTTTTGATTTACTCATGGTTATTGTTTTATCCAAATATAATTTAACCCAAATGCTTTCAGATACATCTTAGATAAAATGTGTCTAGTTTTTGTGTACCAACAGTATAAAGCATGACAGCAACAGAGTGTATCCTGTAAAGACAACAGCTTTGTGCAGCTAGTTGCTTTCTTTATCTCTGATTCCTTATCTATTATTATCTAGATAAGATTAGTTAAAAGTAACAGGACCTGGATTACTTTTTACAAATATTCTCAGGGCTCTCTCATGTAGCATTCACATAAATAATTAGAAGATTGGCTCTGCCATACGAGTCTAGGAATTGGGTGTGTGTTTATTCATTCTTCTTATAAAGGAAGGTAGAATGCAGTGTCACTATGTGGAAAGGGATTATATAACGCTTAATAATAGATTTCCATACTATTCAAGATTTATCGTTGAATTTTCTTTTCATGTATTTTATCCTCTTATTCCTATTTTAATAGCAAAGAAACAATATTCCCTAATTAGCACTAGAAACAACTTTCTCAAAGTCTATTTAATTTTAAGATAAATTCTAAAAAGTAGTTTAAATTTCATCTTTTATTACTTAATTGGTAATAACCTGCCAGTAACCATTATAAGTACCTTTACATTTTGACTGAATGCCCATATGCCCATGCATAGGACAGAGGACCACCAGAGAGTGCCCAGCACAAAGAGCAGGATTGGGAAAATTCCCATTTTTGATAACTGTAGTAGAAAGGCATGGGTGAGATGATTAGCATTGTTGTATCTTGTCTGTGAGGCTAATTCAGCTATAAAGTTGTCTCTTAAATTATTCTGACAAAACTTAGAAGTAGTCCTGGAAAGTGTCAAGATGAGCTTAGGTCACTGCATGGCACAAAAAGGTCCAACTCACATTAAAGGGATACAGGAAAACCCAGCTCATTTACAAAACAAAATGCACATTTTGTGATTCTCAGGGTGGGGTGGGGGTACAGAGTCCGTAGTAAAACCATCAAACATTATACTCTGGAAGTTCTGAAGGCAGAAGAGCGAAGTGAATAAATGAGGGAAAGTGTGGAGGGAAGGAGAGTAGACGTGTCGCACTGGTGAAGTGTTGCACTGGCTTCAGGCTGGCAAGCAGAGGTCTCCAGTGATTATGAAGCCAACTGAAGCCCTGTTTCAGGAGAATGTGCTCAGATGTAAGAATTTATTCAGCATAACTTGTCTTTCTGAATTGCCTGAAGACATTATGAATATTGACTATTGATTTTGTTCTAGATAAAAGTACAAGGAACAGCTAGACTGCAGAACTTCACTGTTCAGTGTTCCTGCAAGGGTCATTGAGATTCCTTTAGAGATAGCCATAAAAATGTTTAATTTCTTGAAATATATTACAAACAAAACTCTACCTAGCAACTTATAATAACCAGAATAATTTAAGAAAAAGTTCAGAACTGTATCCAATAGCCACTGCTGTTAAGACTGAAAAAATTTATGCATCAATAATTAAAGTTTAAACCCCAGTTAAGCAGTACACACTCGTAATCCAAGTTTTTTGGGAGGCCGAAGCAGTAGTTCAAAGCCAACATGGGATACATAGTAAAACCCTGTCTCAAAAAGCCTCTAACTGGAACTGTAGCTCAGGGGAAGAGCTCTTGCACAGCACATGTAAGGCCCTATGCTTGACCTAGTCCTCATGCCTCTGACAAAAGAAGGAAAGAAGAAAGGAGAGAGTCAAACAGAGCAAATGACCAACCTAAATAATTCAGTCCCACCATTAGGGAGGCTGAGGCAGGAGGATCACTTAAGCACAAAAATTTGAGACCATCTTAGGTTACATAGTAAGACCTGGTCTTAACTAACAGACAGACAAATAGAGACAAAACTTGTGTATGGCCCTTCATTCAAGAGTATGTTCAACCAACTTGGCTCTGAGAAAGAAATGAAATTTTGTTTTGAATATCCACAGTCTTTACTCAGGCACAGAAGTATACCCGTATAAATACTCTGCCTTCCAGCATAATATTCAATTAATTGTATGCAATATTCAACATATTATTGTGAATAGACTACTATTAAATAACATTTCTAAGTGTAGGCTTAATATGAATTCTTAAGGTATATTTATAGTATGTCAGGATAAGCCATGCTACTGGATAGATTGGATATATTAAATGCACTTTCCAGTTAATGATAGTTCAGTTTACAGGTCAAAGGGCATCTGTATGTAAACAAAGTGGATTTTATGAAGCCTTTAATTTCCCAGACCTTATATTACCAACTTGAACACACTAGCACATATCTTTAAATATTTGTTATGGAAAGATTTCATAGTTACTCTTTCAGCTCAAGAACCAAATCATATTGCAGAAAACAATTCTGCCCTATGTATATGAAGGGGACATACACACGCAGTGGCCTACATGAATGCATTGCAGTTACACATCGAGTGGAGTGTTACGGAAGACAGTCACTGAGAACCTTCCAAACAGACTGTTTACATAGAGGCCTGCTGTAACAAGAGAATGGGCCAGATACTGTTAACTAGGGACAAACCTCTTGTTAAGATTTTGCCTTCTGTTGTTTGGTTGGTTGGTTTTTGTTGTTGTTGTTGTTGCTATTCTTACAGTTTTTCTTGAACACTCAGACAGTAAAATCTTGTAGCTATAAAGGTCACGATGTATTTATAATTTACTGCCAAAGTCAACCAAAGAATACATGGTTTCAAATGAGAAATTACAAGCATTTTAGTTATGAACACATCCTTGAATACCACACCACCAGCTTCTCCTGAGCCACATCCTATCTGTCATGGATGTACAGCATGAGAGAAGAGTCTAGTCAAATATCAGACTCCATTGCCAGAATGTAGACTATTGATGTGACAGGCACTCTATTGCCTCTCTGTGTAACAAGTCTGTACCTAAATGTCAATAATACCATGGTGGCATGCTCCAAGAACTATCCCATTGCTTTAGAGCATGGGCTCTCAGCCTTCCTAACACTGTGACCTTTGAATACAGTTCCTCATGTTGTGGTGACTCCAACCATAAAACTGTTTTCATTACTACTTTGTAATAGTATGATGTGCTGTACTGGATATTAAGAAAGCATCCAATGGGGTCTATAATTATTAGAGGCATAGAAAAACCCTGTCTTTCAAGAGATTCTTTCATCAATGGATGCTTATGAAAATTTAGTGAAAACTAAATGTCCATTATTAATATATCTATAGTTATCAGTTATTGATATATTAATGTCAGTTATTGATGTATTAATACTATATTAATGGTACGTGTTAATGGTAGCATATATATTATCAGCTTGTGAACTCTAATTGTGAGTGGTCCACACAATGACATAAACCTGATGTGAGACTTTGTAAGTGATACATGTGCCTAAGACTGAGTCCCTGCTGTCCTTCTGAAGACCACACATGGCCACTGTAGTCCTGTGACATATGTCATCAGACCCCCCCCCCCAACAAATTTATTTACCCTAGTTTCAGCTTCCCTTGCTTTTGGCTGACACAGCGCTGGGCTTCACCATATTGAATTACTTGAGGGTTTCTCTTTCCTGAACTTAAACAATCAATAGAGAATCTGGCTGAGACACACACCCATATGCTTTGCCTAGCTAATTTAATTATCCTCTATTCTCCTACAGAGCCTACATGAGGTACCTCTTCTAGAAATGATCTTATTAACCACTGCTGGTGGAGCACCATGCACATTAGGATTTAAGTAGTCATTCGGGGAGACTCCATGAACCTAGTTACAAAGGGTGTGTTATGGTGTGTTTCCATGATACAGTTATGTAACATATACACTTTGAAGCCTTGTTTAGGAAAAATGGTAAAGTAAGCATAGTAATACACATACATGTCATGTACATTCATGCCGTGCACATACATGCCACGCACATACATGTCACTATGCCCCACTCTATACAGTGCATCAGATCTGGGTGGACTGAGCTCCCCTCTGAGATGCTATAAAGGGCTTTTACACACCTCTACCATGCAACTGCACCATTTTGACTTACGGGTTTTTTCCTTTAAAGAAAAACAAATCAAATATAAAGAGTAGTGTAATAAGACGAAGAAGTGGGTTGTCTTAGGTCCTTTCCTCTTAATTCTTGGCTAGCAAAGATTAGCCTTTAAAGTCAAGTCAGGAGATTTAGGTTGTTGGTATAAACAACTGTTTTTCAAGGAAAGTTTCTCTCAGAAAGAGACTTGAGCAGTTAACTCAGTGATGACAACAGAGTTATATAATCAGGTTGTCCCGTTGAGCTTTTCCTTTTTTCTAGTTGATAACCTGCATTCTTTTGTTTCAGATGCATCTGCTTAGCACAGAGAACAGGACCTAAAGGAGTATTATAAAGTGCTTAAGGGTGTGTTGTGGGTTTTTTTTTTTATTTGCTTCACACTTTCAAACTTTAACATCTGGTATTTTGAAGCTAATCTTGGTGTGTTGAGTGTTCTTAACCATTTCTCAATCCCACAGTCTTTTATCTTGCTTCTCCTGCTGTGTTCCCACCACCCTTGATCCTATTAGCAACCCCTGAGACAGCCTCAGACTTGCCAAAGTCCTGCTTTGGTTTCAGCTGCTCTTCTGCAAGAGGAAGTGAGTGTTGGGGCTTTTTCTGTGGCACAGTTGTGATAAAGCTGTGGTGCTCTTATCTCTCTCGTAGGTAGTGGCTCTTTATGACTACACAGCAAGCCGATCAGATGAACTAACCATCCATCGCGGAGACATTATCCGAGTGTTTTTCAAAGATAATGAAGACTGGTGGTACGGCAGCTTAGGAAAGGGGCAGGAAGGGTTCTTTCCAGCTAATCATGTGGCCAGTGAAAGTAAGTGCATGCTGTCTTCCTGGTACACTATGATATAACTAAGCCCAAGATTTGACCGTCCTCTACCCTTTAATGTATGTATTGTCTAGATGATCATTGCTTATGTTTAGCATGGAACATTTTTCCCTCGTGATGGGAAAAGCTGAAAAGGTATGCCAGAGAGCTACTCAGCTCTGAGGTGGGAATGTGTGCCGACTGCCCTTGTCATGCCTGGAGAGCCTGCAGCAGTTGCTTCCTTCAGCTCCTTCTGCACTAGGTTTTGTCAGCTCTGCTCCCACCACAGGAACTCTTGGTTGACTATCATCATCAGAACCTCAGCTCCCTCAGCCCCCTCAGCCCCCATTCTACCTGTGTACACCTCAGCTCTGGCCAAGTTCCCACTGCAACAGGAGTGAAGGGGGCTGTTCCTTCTCAGGTTTATTAAATAAAAAGAAGAGAGCACAGACAGTTCCTAATGAGGCAGACATACCATTTGAATGCTGAAACTACAGGTACCTCAGAGAACCTGAGGATGAGGTGAACTGTCATGGAGGAGGGGCACACAGTAGGGCTGCTTCTTCAGAACACATCCTAATTGCCTCTACTGGCCTAGTGGCATGCTGGCAAAGCCCAGCACCCTAGCTAGGAAACCTCCAGCCCATGCCCAGCTTATACTGACCTATGGGCCTTTGCCTTTGAAATAAAAGACACTGGGGTGCATCAGCTAAGCCTTCTTACACAGACACTGATGTGGTGTGGTTCCGATTTAAAATGAAGTAGGAAACACTGTTTTGATAGTTATTGCCTTTTGTTTCTGCAAAGAGTTATTCCTAATAGTTGATTTTCATGCTAATCTTTGAAACCCCATTTAAAACAAATTATGACTGAACAAATCTACTATTAATTCCTGACTTAAGTTTCAAAATTTGAGAGTAAGAGAATATTTTTTAAAAAATTAAAAGGAGGAAGAAGAATGTTCTTTGATTGCCATGCTCGGCTTCATCTAGATGAAATGACTTCCCTTTAATGTCCCCTCACTGCCCACTGCTCCTTCCCAGAGCTGTGCGCTGCTGTCTCTCTCTTGCTGCAGTTCCCTTCCTCAGCTTGTCTGTTGCCTCAGCAAACTCCTCCCCTTAAAAGTGCCAAGGATTGCAAAAAGTACCCACTCCTCTCTCCTACAACAGAGTTTTTAGTTTTCTAGTTGCCCCTGGTTTGTGTATTCTCTGAGGAACTAGTAGCTTGTAAACTCTCCTAGTCCCACCTGGTCCTCAGAGCTTGATGCTCCTCCCTCCATCAGGACTTCATCCCAGATCACTTTCTTTGTTATTAGCTGTCTTTCATAGACCAAAGGTTCTCAACCTGTGGGTCTCATCCCCTTTGGAGGTCACCTAAGACCATTGGAAAACACAGATATTTCATTAGGAATAACAATGACAATAGCAAAATTACATTTATGAAGTAGTATCATAATAACTTCATGGTTGGGGTCACCACATCATGAGCAACTGTATTAAAGGGTCCCAGCATTAGGAAGGATAAGAACCTCTGCTCAAGGTAGACAAGAGTTCTTGAGAAGAGCGATTGTGTTACTACCTAACATAACTTTACCTACATTAGGTTCCTGGTAACTGAGAGCAACTAAGGTACACATCTGTGTGACAGCACAGTAAGGGATTGATCCCTTCTGTCTGTCTAAAATCTTCAGTTAAAGCTTTCCAGTCATAACCAGTGGGTCAGACTACAACCTTAACAGTAAGCGCCATATCACTTGCTGTTCCATCAAAGAATCGAAGATCAGTGTCTTTACATTTTCGTGTCTGCCCTCTGTTATAGTTTGTTCTTGGGTGGAAGAACTGCTCCTAGATTTAATTAACTGGATTCCTTCATTAATTCCAGCACTGTATCGAGACTCGCCTCCAAAGGTAAAGGAGCGCTCCCCTCCTTTAACTCCCAAGGGGAAAACAAAAACAGGAAAGCCTCCAGCTTCTCAAAAGGTACGTGTCATCAGGAATGGGCACTGTGTGTATGGTGCTTTGATTTTTTTTTCCAATCTGTATAATCTTTATTTTTCATGCTTATGATCTTTCATTGTTTACATTGTTACTTTTTTTGGTCTGAGCACCAATGAGAAATATATAAAGTGAACATTATAGCCATTTTCCAGATAAGGAAACCCAGGAGGCTCAGAGAGGATAAAGTCCTAAATTCCCTACCCACAGCCTGTGATGGCCCAGCCCAGAAGTGGAGCTGTGACCTCAGGTGCTGCTGTCTACCCGACGGCTGCATCTAGAAAGTGCCTGTTGATGCTAGAAGTCACAAGAGTCCACAGAACACAGATACTCTATCTATCTCTCTAAGGCAGTTCCTTTCACCCGATAGTAATTGAAGACATTTTCAGCCATTCTCAACCAGAGAAATGCCACTGCCTTTTAAGGTCTGTGCCATCAGAAATAGTGGTCAGAATTGTTCTGATGAGAGTAGTAATTCATATGGGTATTGCTTATTACATCTGTTCGATTGTGTGATGTTAGCTCTTTCCTTAGGTCAAGAAGCCCATTATTTCTTGACTATGAAGAAGTGTGTGTGTGTGTGTGTGTGTGTGTGTGTGTACATATATAAATATATATATAATATATTATATATAAATAATATATTGTATGTATATCATTATAATGCCATGGTAAAAGGTTTTGGTAATTGAACACTGTATCAGTGTGTATTCAGCATGTAGTTACATTGAACGCTGGGTCAGCATGTACTTCCTTAGTTCTTCCATACTGAACAGTCTTTTAGGCCCAGATGAAGCTGGCATACAAGGCACTTGCCTGTATGGGTTTGATGGGCTGCTGGTAAGCCACCTGTGAGCGTCAGCAGACTCTTGGAACTAGAATGGAGGTAATATGTATTATGTTCCCAGTGCATAGGCAACACATGGGAATAATGCCTTTCATTCTGTTCTGGGAAGGCCAGGAATAGTTGCCAGGGGGGGAAAATGCATGGCCTCAAGCTTCTAGGATTTCAAAAGTAGTGCTACATGAAGTTAGGACAAAACATTCCCAAAGTTGGGGAACTTGAATAAGGTATGGTACATTATGATTGTGTCTGGAGAATCGAAGCTCAAAAGGGAAAAGTGAGAGAAGAAATGCAGACACTGGGCCACAACCATCCTCCAAACAAGGGATCCCCTGGAGGAGATGACCCAGAAAATGATATGAAAGAATTTCCATGTTAAAAAGATAATTATAGTGCTAGCACAGGGGGTTAAAGTAGAGGCAACTATACTTAGCATTCAGAAACTAGTTAGGGACACACAGAAGTGAGATACACAAGACTGAACTAGAGGGGAGACAAGCCAGGCCTTTCTCTGGTTCAGTGACTCAGTGACATTAGAACCTAGGATAATGCTGAGGTCACTGGGTTACTATGTAAGCAGGTGACAGAACTACAAAATGGATGAACTGGGAAGATTTGGGAACATAGAGATGAGGCAGGGCAGGCAATAAGAGCTGATAAGCTCAGTTTATATTTCATTGATCCCAGGTACAAATACTCACAAGCATCCAGAAATGCAGAACTGGAATTGGAGAGAAAATACAGCTCTAAAGCCACATGAAGAGGAATTAGCATCACCAGGGCACTGATGGGAAAGCAGAATCTGTGGTCAAGGCTATGGCCCTGAGTAAGGCCTGTCGAGTCCAAAGAGACTCTTAAGTCTAGAAACACCAGACAAAGGACATGCCCACAGCTGAGGGTGAAGCAAAGAACCTCTGTAGACATGTCCAACTGCTTGACGTTGTGACTCTACCTTGTTTTCTATAAAGACACAGTCAGGTTGCAGAAAGAAAACAAAATCACAAACACACAAACCTCTAATTTTTTACTTAAATCAGCTTACAGTCCTGTATTGGACCACCCTCATAGCTGTCCTTGGACCCATGGGCAACAGGTTGAGGGTGGTACACATCTGCCAGGCAGACAGTTGGATTATTTGGTACTACTGGGCATTTGGTAGTTGGGAGGACTCTTGATAGGTGTGCACCAGGATCAGAGTAACAAACAAGTGTAAGCCACTCTCAGAGTGTCACTCCAGAGAAGAGAGAGACAGGAGAAAGCAGTTGCTGGAGAAAAACCAGGTATCACGTTATTTTTCAAGTATTAAAGAGACACAGACTGATAAGCTGTGGAGGCAGATTCAGGACACGATAGATTATGAAAGATGCAGAAGAGTTGTTTGATTATAGAAAAACAAACTGATAGCTGAGTCCTGGCATAAGCCAGAGCTTCTCAGTGGATAGTGATTTTACCTCCCATTTGGCAGTGTCTGGAGTTTTTGTTGTTCCATCAGCTCTAAGGAAGGGTTAGAGCTCCGTATGCTCCTGGCTTCTCCACAGCATTTAGAGCTCATCACTTGGGTTGTAGAAGGCTGCAACCCAAGAGAGAACTGACTAGCAAAATATGTCACAAGTCAAGCTTAGAGCAGCATCCCTTTCAAATGGAGGGGGCAGAAACATTGATAAAGTCAAAGTCTAGAAATAAAGAGTGAGAAATTTCCTGTGTGATTCACCAGATGGGAGAAAAACAGAGAAGGAAGAGAAACTGGCAGACTGAGAAAAGCCAGGTTCCCCATAAGGCCACAGGAATACCCATTTTGCTATTCAACATTGGATTTATGAAATTAGGCAAATGCTTGTCTTAGTTTGGGACTGTTACAACAAATATGAAATAGTTTATAATTAATGGCTTAAATAACAAATAAGTCTCACAGTATAGAAAGCTCAAGATCAAGGTGCTAGTTAGATGTGGTGTCTGTTTAGGGCTGACTTTCTGGTTTGCAGCTCCATTGCAATGGCATGGGGCAAAGGAGACAGAAGAATCTGTCTTGTGTCCTGTTTTGAAAAGGCACAAATCTCATTTCTAAGGCTCTATCCTCATCACCTTATTACCTCCAAGAACCACCATGGTGAGGTTTAGAAACTCAACGCATCAAAATTCTATATGAATTCCCTAAATAAATTAATGCAATGAAAATATAATGTTAGCATGAGGCAGCAGTGAGGCCTTTGGTTTAGTATGAACTGCAATGAAAGATGACACCTTACTGGTGTCCCCAACTTGTCACCATGCTGACCATTGAAACTAAGGCCACGTAACTCCCAACTCAGTGTGTTCTTTTCCATTTATTCTGTGTCAGCCAGATGCTATGAGTTATCCACACTGCTCCTGTGAAACTGGCTTTGTCCATTCTCTTCCTGGTGCCTATATTCCCAAGGGACCACTTACTTAAGAAAACTCTCATTGCCTGTACCCTGTTCCTTAGATGGACTCGGTGCATAGCTTAGACTATAGTTAATGTTCCAATTTTGATCTCCATGCTGCAGATGTACCTTTATATTCACCTCTCAACAAACATTCATCATACTAGCTCTTCAGATGACCAGCTTAGCCCAAAGTCTGTTCCAGGCTCATCTCGCTAACATCCAAATCCTAATTCTAATATAGCCCAAGGAAACATACAGTATGCAAATTAGAATAGTTTTAAAAATAAAATAATTAGGCTGAGGATGTAGCTCTTAGTTGAACAACAACACTTGCCTAGAATGCACAGAGCCTTGGATTGAATTCCTGCCAAAGCAAGGGTGACCAACAACACAGACACACAGAGCAAGTGTCCCTGCAGAAGCAAGGGTGACCAACAACACAGACACACAGAGCAAGTGTTGCATGGGGTAAGGATCCATTTAGGACAGGAAATAGGACAACCTCGTAGAGAGGGTGAAGTGCAGATAAGACTGTAAAATTAAGGTGATCTGTCACATATGAATCCATGTGTAGACTATAGCCCTACAAGGGATCAAGTATGATGTAGTTCAGTCGTAGAGTACTTGCCTAGCTTTGTAAGACACTAATTCAATCTCTAGCATTTTAAAAAATTGTGTGTGTGTGTGTGTGTGTGTGTGTCCTCTGAGGAATTTGTTGCGTGTATATTAGACACTTTGATGCTTCCTGGAGAGAGCATATGTGAAATGAACTGTGCTGATATAAAAGGGTGTCCCTGATAAACATGATGTTACCCCAGGCACTAAAATGCCTTGAATGCTCTGAATGTGGAGGCTGACGGCCAACCTTGAGCAATGCAGAACAGAGCTTCCAGCGCACCCACTTAGTTGTATATCTTAGTTATCAAAATGCATAAGGTTTGATTTTATCAAGACTCCGTGTTATAAACATACCATAAAATGCATCTGAGACTTAATTTTATATGCAAGCCTTTTCTCATTATCATATATAAGATAAGCCTTTTAAAGGACTTGGGCAGTGACTTAGAGTTTGTGGGAGGTCTGGTTCATAGCACTGTAGCGCTGGAGCCAGGAGTGAGGCTGCCACTCTTGCTTGGCTGCTTCAGTGTGCACATGAACAAAGCAGACCCATAACACCGGAAAGCATTCATGCAGATGTCACTGCTGGTTAGGGGTGTGGCCCCCACAGTCTCTAGCCACCCTCTGTCTTCTCCCACATGGTTCCCTCCGCAGCCAGGTTTTGGATCACAGTGGTTTTGTTTGTTTTTACATCCCTGTTTAATGTTTGTTTCACTGTGCCTTCTTCGTGTGGAGCTTGCAAGAATTGTATTCTGTATGTTTTAGTCTGGGCTTTGTTTCTGTTTTGAGATGGTGGCCTCACTGTATTGCCCAGACTGGCCATGAGCTGCTGACCTGAGGGATTCTCCTGGGTCAGCCATATACCAACACACTCAGCTTTATTCTCCAGACGTTTAAGGAAAAAGGGAAAGAAACCTCCTTTAAACTTACTTCTGTTGAAACTATACAATACAAAGCACTAACTAGTGTGCCTTCCTGTGGCTTAGCAGTTAGTTCATCCTCTCAGATCTTCCCAGTGGCACGTGGTGATGGCAGTGGCCAGCAGCAGCACTTGTGGCCAGCATGGAGGAAGGCACTCTCTCCCAGGCTCATCTAGGACTTAGTACCAAGATGTGCTGCTAATCCACATCTGACACAAAAGAGAAGGCCGGTGCTATCCGGGAGTAATGAAATTAGAATTACTCTTAATGTTCTTTTTTCTCTAACTAGTAAGAATTCTGGTAAATGCTCAGCTTTCTTTTCTCTTTAATTTTTAAAAAACGGTACTCAAAATTGAAAAGGACCATGTATCTTCTCTGAGTGGTTCAGCATTAACAGTACATATGTGTTTTTGTATAGCTGCCAAATTTAGTTAAACTTATACACTGAAATACTAGACTACATCTGAAAATATACCCCAATCACTGTGATGCTTTGGGCATAACTTGTAAAAACTCATAATAATTCTAAAAATATACATTGTAGCTTATCTTCCTGTATAAGAAATATAAACACATTTTCAGTGTTTTCTTGGCTTGTAGAGTCAGTAAGAACAATCTGGTTTAATTAAAAATGGCCAGTTTCTAAACGAGAGTGCAGTCTATGTTATATAGATATTATATGTTACATGTAATAAAGTTTATCTTATATTCAGTGACATCTGGTTTTTTTTTGTATAGTCCAAAGTAAGAACAGAGAACCACAATGTATCTGATAATTCCATGATAGTTACTGTACACACACGCATACACAGACACACACCACACACATATATATACTCACACACCACACTCACACATACATATTATACACTACACATACCACAGATACACATACATTCATACACATACCACACATACTCACACACACACACACACATACAGAAACACACATATACACACACATATCATACACGTAATTTTACACTAGAAATTCTATCAGCCTCTCATAAAAACATTAGGTGTGTAAAAAACATAAAGCTTTCAACTTTTATTTGTATCTCTGAGTCTTCAGAGAAGCTTACAATTGTGCTGTATGACATTATTTTTTAAAATCACTTTATATAGCAAAAAAAAATGTTTTGGTCCTATACCAGGGTAAATTAGAATTATTATTCTTAAACTATAAGAATATTTTATTTTTATGTCAAGTACCCAACAAAGATACTTTTGCAGTAGTAATTTTTGATGTGGTATCGAAATATATAGAATTCAGAAACACTAAATTACTGAATTGAAAATACACGCCTTTAATCCCAGCACTTGGGAGGCAGAGGCAGGTGGATTTCTGAGTTCGAGGCCAGCCTGGTCTACAGAGTGAGTTCCAGGACAGCCAGGGCTACACAGAGAAACCCTGTCTCGAAAAACCAAAAAAAAAAAAAAATACAGTTATAATTATTGCCTCCTTCCTATTGCTAAAGAATAATGTCATTTGCTTTTACTTTAGTAATTCTGAGAGAGAAGATGCAGTGGTGTATCTCTATAGAATTTGCTCCAAAGCTTCAGGAACATCTTATCTCTTATCTGAAAAGAACTAACTAAAAATATAATAGGAAATTCATAAACTTGGGATGAATTTTTACATTATAGTTTAAAAAATAGAATATCTAGTTCCTGAACTCCATGAGGAAGTACAGTACATCCAGGACTGCTGTTTTCCTTAAGGTAGCTAGGACTTATTATAGTAACTTAACTACTGTAACAAAAATGTATCCATTCTGTACTGGCAGAGTATCTGCTAGTCTATAAACAGCACTTCCACAGAGCAAATACAGAGAACCCCAGTGATAGACAGTAAAACCAGAGTAGACCCGGTGCCCCTCAGACTCCATCCTCCACACTGAGGTTCCCAGTGCCACCCAGAGGAACATCACAGCCCTCAGAGAAGTAGGCAAATCCACAAAGGAGGAGTAAGGTCTTAACTCTCATGTAATGAGGCTGGTTTGCAGCTGCTTCTCCTTCTGCACCTGTGCCCCCACCATGTGTCAGCTCGTTTATCTCAGCCTTCTTTTCTCTCTGATGGATCCGGGACCCTCTGGCCTCCACAAGATGATAGATCCAGGATCCTCTGGCCTCCACAGGATGAGGCCATGCATGCCACAGCCTGTTTTCAGATGATGTAACCTAGGGTAGGGTCGAGACAGTTGCCAGGAGCTCTGGGACAGAGTCTATGTGACAGTCCCTCTGTAGTTTGACCCCAAAGGTAGGTTTAGAAAATACTCCTTGATGTGTTTCTTAATTCCATTAATTACAATTATATTTAAAAAGCATGTGGATTGTTTTCCCATCCAGCACCTTCTCGTTTGAGCCTGAACTTGGCATGTATCACATTCCATTTCATTGTGCTGAGCTTCCATTAGAAGCTCAATGTATAGAATAATATAGATTCCCAGGGAAAAAAATCTTTTTTTTTTAATTGGGACACACAAAGAAGTATGTTTAGGGCATTTATCCCAATAACTATACAAAAATGATGTCACACTGTTTTCTGCTGTTGTCTGTGGTGCATAGGGCCCTGGACTGTCTGACAGATAGAGTATACTCTTCATGATGATGTCTTCAGGGGTAATCTGAACATCAGTAACATTTCTCTGAAAACCTGTCAGAAATCTAAAATGGAAAGATGTGATTTCAAGAACTCCCTCCCAGTCAGTGAGTCGGAAATGTCCTTAGATAGTGGCAGGAATGATGATAATTAGCCACACAGTCTTACTTGACAAGCAACATGGCCGTTCCTTGTAAGCTCTCTGGCACCTACTGTGTGCTCATTTGGCAGCCTTTCTTCTTAAAAGATTCTCACCCTCAGCACTGTAGGCATTTCATGACAATAATGCATCTGCCTAGGAAGATACTGTACACTGTTGGGGTCAGGTAGGGCTGAGATGGTGGCTTTTGTTGTTGTTGTTGTTGTTTAAACTTTGAGAGGGTGAACTTTGGTATCTGGCCTGGACCCAGCCAACCCTCTACCTCTTAAGCCAGCAGACCTGCTTTATAAAATGTCTCTTAAACCTGTCGACTGCTGCTTGTTTCCTGTGCTTGAGGTTTTGGTGTTAGTTTTAGCAAAAACCATGGAAAATTAACTACATGCTAATGTTCTGATTATCACTTAGCAGTCACGGCAATGCAGTCAGTGGTAGTACTGATTTTAACAGTTTTGAGTACTTTTGTTTTGTTTTTTAGGAAACATAAAAGGGATTGAACTTTTTCTTATTTAAGAATCTTTTTTTATTCAAATGAATCATGAAATGTCTTTCTCAACATATTGGAACAAATCTGTTTTATCACTTCCTGACTTAAACGTTGGGACCGAGTGAGCCTTCTCTGTTTACCTGTGTTGTTTCCCTATTATGGTAGGTGTGTCTACGTAGCCACCACCTACACGCTTCATATCTTAATGCAGAGAATTTCCTTATAGTCCATGTGACCTGATTTGGAAAGAATTGTCCCCTCATGATGGGAGATTAGGAAACAGCTCCTGCTCAGAAGAGGAAGAAGAAGGCCCAGTCACTCTTCTGTTTTCAGGAATTGAAAAGGGATGGGATCAGTGGGGGACAAGAAGGCTCTGCTGATAAAGGCAGTTTCTGCCAGGCCTGACTACCTAAGCTCAGTCCCTTGGTCCCACAGAGTCAAAGTTAGGGAGCTGATTCCTGCAACTTGTTCTCTGATCTCCACATTTACTCTCTGTAATACACATATCCTCACAACTGTGTGCTCACTTGCACACACATAAACTACATCCTCACAGCTGCATGCACACTTGCACACACACATAAACTACATCCTCACAACTGCATACT
>NW_021604721.1:584044-588324 GCF_004785775.1 Grammomys surdaster
AACTGCATACTCACTGGCACACACACATAAACTACATCTTCACAGCTTCGTACACACTTGCACACACATAAACTACATCTTCACAGCTACATGTACAAGTAATTGACAGCCTCTTTTTAAATGGAGGGTAACTTTGGTGTTTTCTACTGTCTGGCTTGCCTACAGTCCATTTCTGTGCTTCTTAAACCAAGTCACGTAGTCCCTAGAAAGTCAGTTCATACAAGCACCATTATCGAGCATAAATCGCAGTTAGTTGGAGTCTGATTTGTCTTGTCAGTTTCCTACCCTGGAGTAACCTACTTGTCCATTTTTGCCACATCTGTGTTTATTCTTTGTTGTTTTTAAATCGACACCATGTGGAGTGTTGGGCTATGGTTACCTGCCTCAGTGGGGCACAGTGTCTTGTCATCTTTTTGTTTGTTCCTTTTGACTAGCTACCACATTCCCTAACACCTCATTTCTCAATGCTACTCCTGTCCTCAAATTGACTCTGGCTCCTGATTTCTGCAAGAAAACAAGAGTCCCTCAAGTTTTCATCCTGGTTCCCTCTGTAAGTTCACCCTTTCTGCAGATATTTTGAGAGATCAGCATTTCCTTGTATAGAAAACTCTGATTATTTTCTGCTCATTCTCCGGGTCCTTGGGCCTTATCTGAGAACTCCCGTTCTCACTCTGCCATCTGCTTTGGCATCTTCTCATTTGTTTAACACTTTTAAGAATGCCCATTGTTTTCTCAGACACTGCAGGAGAATGGAGTCTGAATGGTGATGGCAAACAAATCAGAAATAATCGCTGCATTATTGCCTAAAGAATGGAAGTAACATTAGTCATAAAGTCACAAAATGAAACGTACGCAATAAAAGGTAGTGACAGGAAACTGTAGGGCCATTTGTGAAAACCAGAAGTTATCACGGGGGAATGCCTTTGAGACAGACAGGAGAGCCAGCCTGTGAAGGTCCTACCATGGCCCAGTGCAGCATCATGGTGGAGGCTGAGACAAAGGAGAAAAGACAAATAAATCAGTAGAATCTCAGAAGCCTTCATATGGCAGCTTAAGGTGCCATAGTTTATCACAAGTGTGGAGGAACCTTCAGAGTGTGTAAAGCAGAGAGGTGACATGATTAAATTGCTATTTCAAAAGCTCATTCTCTGGCTGGAGGGATAGCTCAGTGGTAAAGCATTTGTTTAGCCCTGGGTTTGATCCCCAACAACTACATCAGAGAAAAAGTAAGAAAAAAGCAATCTCATTCTAAGGTAGAGGTGGGAGGTGTCTACGTAGTAGACCCTGTACTTAGCAGCCTTCAGCTGTGGGTGCATACCTCCAAACTCAGGATGAGCCTTAGGCAGTAGATACATACCTCCGAACTCAGTGTGAGTTAGATTCTATTGTGTCAAAATTCCTGAAAGAAAGAATTTTGAAAGGTGAAAGATTTGTCCTGGCTCACAGTCCCTAGTTTCAGCCAGCGATCTTCAGGTTCCAGTGTTTGGGGTCTGTTGTGCAGTAGAGCATTCTTACAGAGCAGGCATGGTGCATCAGATCTTCTCACCTCCTGGCAGGCATAGAAGTAGAGACAGGATGAAAGAGGGACTAGAAATAGGGTATACCCTTCCAGGGAGTACCCCAGATGGCTGTCCTCCACCAAGGCTCCTCTATACTGATCACAGTAATGCCATTAAATTTTATGTCAATCACCATATTAATCCACCAATGGGAAGCATTTTGTACCCTAACTGTAACAAAATCCACCAACAAAAGCTCACTCTTGAATCTCTGGTGAGACTGGAAAGGGGTACAGAGTACTTAGGTCTATAAACCCACTACTGTTTCCCTGTATGCGCAAGAAATTAGGACATGGAAATTGGTAAAGGAGAATCAATTTATTTACAATTTGGCCAAAACAGAAAAGAGAAGGATACCTAAATGCCTGAGGCCATCTTATAGTTTAGAAAGCCAGGAAACAAAGGCCAGATGTGTGTAAAGTGTAGCTGTGAGACGGGTGATCCCAGGTCGCCTCCCTTGCCTCTGTTGTGATTCACAATGTCTTGTTCAAGCTGGAGATGGAAGGAGAATCTTAAAGATCCCCTGACTTACTTGTTGATAAAAGAAAAGAATAGGAAAGAGGGTGTGAGACCCTGTCCATCCCTGGCCTGGCAGAGCTCCTTGTCCTCAGGACCATTTGTACGGAGTGAGAGCCCTTTGTCTGAAGGTTGCCTTCAGACTTGACTACTGTGTATTTTGTAGACATTCTGATTTTGCAAGTTAAAGGGTGATGGTTGACAGCCAGGGGTCAGTAGACAGGTCTCAATCTTTTAGAATATGCCCCCCATCAGCGTTTTGCATAAATGCTTCATACACATGGCAGAAGATCCATTAAAGCCATGTCAGAAATGACAGATTGGGAAATCTGTTCTAATCCCAAACAACTTCACTTAACTTTTTTTTTTTCTGAAACTCAAACAGCAACTTTTAAAAGCTAACATTTTAACATGACAACCCAAAGATAAAGCAATTTGTCACATACTAAAGACTGACACAAAGAAAATCCTGTTTGCTTCTTTTCATTCTATAATGAAAATGTTGTGGTTCTATAAGTACGAAAAGTTGAATGTCCGTAGTAAAAACACAATTCATAACACAATCCCCTCACACCTGAGTTATGATTAGACAGTTCCTGGTGCTGTGAGGCAGAACATGAAGAGGGTAGCGGTGCAGAATGTGTGTGCTATGGGTTGTAGCAGCAAGGTGGCTTGGTGGAGGATGCTCAATACTGCTCACGTACGTGCTCATGACGCAGGAGTGCTCAGGACACAGCACAAGTGTATGCTAACAGAATCACCTCAGCCTCGGCTCCCATCTGACTTTTAATATTTGTCCATTCCACAACAGAACCTTTTCCTGTTCCTAATTTTTTAATAGCTCCTACATTTAGTTACAGGGCTGTGACCCACAGTT
Organism: Grammomys surdaster; assembly: GCF_004785775.1. Lineage (NCBI taxonomy): Eukaryota > Metazoa > Chordata > Mammalia > Rodentia > Muridae > Grammomys > Grammomys surdaster. The sequence continues at coordinate 586,997 of NW_021604721.1, forward strand.
TAAAACTCAGATCTATACCAGTGACAAGGGGGTGCCAGGCCATATAAACCTAGTTTTTACCCAGAATGATTATACTTATACATGTTGGCACTTGAGGCTTCAAATAAAATGGTGCTGAAAATTACTTGTACTGTGAAGTCAGTTCTAGGAAATATGGCATAGCCCTACAGCTGCTCCTGTATCCTTGGTGACTCTGGGCCTCCATTTCCTCATCTGTAGACATTAGTGTGGGGCTGTGGGAGATTATGCATTTATGCCAAGCCCACTTCTAGTTAACAAAGCCCCAAGAGAGGTTAAGTGGCTTCTTAGGGCCACACACATTAATAACAGAGCCATCTACCCCTCATTGGCAACCTCTCTCTCTTGTATCTATGCTCTAAAAGAAAAAAAAAATCTGAAAAGTAGAAATGAGCCATTTGAGATGGTAAATGTACCAGTGGGCTCATAAGAGCATGTAAAATAAAGCTGTACTGTCTCAAAGTCTGCCTCATCTGGTGCTGGTGTGCTAGCTACAGGGCACACCGATGGACTATCCGTATGATTTTACGTCTGTTCCACAAGGTTTTACAAGTATCTGTTCTGGTGAGTTGTTTGCATGCCCATTTCTCTTTCGCAAAGCTGTTTTAAGTCATTTTCTTCCTGATAGATCTCCACATAATCAGCGATGCCATTTTACATCACTATTTATCATTCATTTCACGTGTAAGCCTCACTGCATCCTAACCTGACAATCATCCCAACGAGGCTGTGAGGGCTGGGGAGCAGGCATCTGTAGGCTCGTCCTGCCATTCCTCATCCTCGCTTTGCTCATCTTCCTTTCTCCATCCCTCCTCTCCAAATCAAGGGTGTCCATGAAGAGGAAACGAAGTCACAAAACAACTGAGAGGTGTGTGTGGAAAGGAGGGAAGGAAGGGCCACCATGCTCCTTGGCCTCCCTGATGGTGGGAGGCACTTGTGGGCTGATTGTGTTCCAGCCATGGGGGCTTTTGTTTAAAGATAAGATAAAAGAGCTGACAGAGACAACTCCTTCTTCCCCTCCTACTGCCTCCATGAGCACTTCCCATATGGCGGCTGCTGCTGAGACCAAGGAATGAGTGAGTAAAGGTTTTAGAGTGAAGTGTGAGTCCTAAGTAAGAAAGAGCTCTTACGAATCAGTGTCGAGACGATGACAGTCGGCTTCCCTACTAACTGAACATTCATAGCATTTGAAAGTAGCTCAAGCCGCTTTGCATCATGGAAAAAAAGACTGAGGTATACCAGTGGTTGTTATAAAAGAATGAGGTATACCAGTGGTGGTTATAAAAGAATGATGTATACCAGTGGTGGTT
>NW_021604721.1:588334-599487 GCF_004785775.1 Grammomys surdaster
TGGTTATAAAAGAATGATGTATACCAGTGGTGGTTATAAAAGAATGAGGTTCACCAGTGGTAGTTATAAAGAATGAGGTGTACCAGGGGTACTCATAAAAGACTGAGGTATACCAGTGGTTGTCATAAAAGAATGAGGTATACCAGTGGTGGTTATAAAAGATGAGGTATACCAGTGGTGGTTACATAAGAACACAATGGGAAACATGGCATGGACAATGTTTAATCTGTTTTCTGTCTTTTATTAAATTTGTTTTGGACTCGAATGCACACACTGCATTCTGATCACTATCTCCCTCACTCTATTTAATGTCTACAGATGTAAATCTGAGGGTACCCTAGCATCCCATTCTCCTGAGCAGACTGTTATAAGCAGGACTCCTAAAACCTGTACAAGGCACCACTGGCTTACCATGGAGACTGCTTGTTTTCTCTGGTCAGCTCCAGAATAGGTGCAGATGATGGGAATCAGATTAGAGCTGTGTGTCTGCAGTGGTTTTACCGTGCTTTATACGCATACAGATTGTCTTGGTAAAATGCTGGCCTTTCTTGGACAAAGAGGAAGAAATGATACTTAAACCTTGTAAAGAATTTTAAAAATTAAAACCTCCCATTTAATTCAGTTAACATGTTTGGAGCTTATGTGCTGATGAGAAAGCTGGGGGAAGTTCTGGGAGGATTAATGCTGGGTTTGATCCTTTTTGTTGCTTGCACTATGGAGTGAGAACAGGCTAGGGATTTAACAATTGGAACTACTCTTAGAATTGAAATTGACTATGAGTATGTATTTTTTTTTCTCAATACGTTTTAACTGAGTCTTATGGACTGTAGTGGTGAAGGCATATCAAGGTGCCATTAGTTCTTATATTGATGGGGGTCACTTGCTACAGCACCCACCTTTCACCCCTGCCTTGTCTGTCTGTAATTCTCACCTCAAATGTTTGATTTAAAGCCACTTGATAGTAAATACATGACCATAGTCAAGAAAAGCAGTTGTCTTAAAATCTTTATAGTACGCACAGTGCTGCTTGTTGGAAGGTACTTGGTGACAAAGCTCTCCGAGGCACAATCTCCAGAAATCTAATTATGAAGGAGGAATCTGGAGGCACAGTGAGCATCAGTGGAGGGAAGACAGGAATACAGAAGTTCTCAAGCAAGGCTGAAAGAAAAGCTGTGTCCTTTTCTTTCATCTAGTTTTTCATTTTGTCTTCTGAATGACTTTAATTTAAATACCTATGTAGACAGTTTATTGTATTATTTTGAGTGTCGAATGGATCTTTTCTATAATGTCAGTGATTTCGATTCAGCCTGTTTCATGGCAGCGCTGGGGGGATTTGTAAAGTACTGTGTCACAGTAAATTCCATCTCCTCACTGAACTTTGGGTTGGAGCTAATGCTCCAAATTGTAGAGGAAGTGTCTAGTACTTGGAATATAAGTTAGTACCTCCTCCGCAAGTCCGCATTCGATCCTTCTCAGGGGTGCCGTTAGTAAAGTAAGATTCACTGAGCAAATCTGTAAGAGAGTCACAGTGTTCAGCTTCAGAATCTTGCATCCAGTTCAGTTGACCCTCACGTAGAAAACGTGGATGGGCTAACGAGACCAGAGAGAAGAGCAGTGAGGAAAGACAAACGTAACCTAACCTAAGTAACAGATGGCCGCACTGAGCTAACCTAAGCTCACACACAGCCTCTCCCTTCATTTTTCTTTGTGGGTTTTTTGTTCTTGTTGTTAATGATTTTGTTTGTTTAGGAAGGGTTTTGGCTTTCATGCCCATCTCTGAAAGGTGATCTGAGCAGTGCACCCCAGGCGGTATACTAACTCCTGGTTTCCATAGGACTGAGTATGTTACTGGAATAGTGTGTTCCAAGTTCAGGACAGGCGTAAGCATTCATTTCTATCTTCATTCAGAGCTGGTAGGGACTCTGTGGATGCTGACCCTCTGTAGCCCTCTTTCCTGTTGACTTACTGTTTGGTTTTCTCTCCTTCTTCACAGCAGTCGCTCAGTAAGGACAGGTCCCTGGATTCCAGACTGGGCTCACAGTCTGTGGAGCAGTAAGTAGCTTCTCCTTTTGGATCATTGCAATGATAAATAGCAGTGTTTTATTTTGCCTTGGTTCTTAAGGATGATCTATATCTCTTTCATAACACAATTATCACACTACAAGTTAAATTTCATATTACTGACTTATGAAAGACTTCAACAATGTGTTAGAAGCCAGAGAAATAATGTTATAAATATCAACACACTAGACATCAGAAGACTTATTTTTATCTTTCATTTACTTTGTTTGAATAATGTTTTGAAATAACATTAGCTGAATGCAAGCACGTGGTTGGTTAGGTAAAACTAAATTATGAAATGTCTACTCTGAGGCTTTACAGGGAAAATAGCCAGTTCCCAAGATGTTCAGCATGTATGTGTTCTGTGTCACCATCCAAGCATAAATGCAGCATCCATGAACAGCACAGGCATGTGCTAACTCCTCCTATGTCCTACAAGTGTGCACACAGACCTTCCCTGCTGGGCTTCCTTCCCATGTGTTGTTTCAAGTTAAGATAAACTACATGCTTCCATGGTTTAAGAATTCACCTCTTCCACTTCGAAAGTTCTTATTCAGAGGATAAGGATTACCAAATCAAGCCATGCAATATGCTACAAGATACTATTTTACTCCACAGATAAGAGATGTGTAATTTTTAAGTAGACTTTAAAAGTCATGGAATCATAAGCTAGAAGATACCTTATAATTCTTCCCACATTCCCTCTGTGCTAATGCCATAGGGCCACTGTCAGTGCCTAAATTAAAACCTCAGTCCCCAGCCCCTCACCACTGGGCTTGCTTGTTCTCTCAGCTATAGTCTCAGCCACAGTAGCCATGAGAAGATATTGTTACTGGAATGGGGGTGGTGGATAGGACTGGCTCTTAGTGATTGCCAAATGACACAGGAGAAACCAGGGCCCCTTCTTGGGGTCCTTGGTCTCATTAATAAAATAATTTAAGAGCAGATTTGAATGGAAGTCAGAGACAATGTCATTAGGGTTTAAAAGGAAACCCCAGGGCAGTCACACTATAGATCTCAGCAGCTTTAAAGAGAACAGTGAAAAGAAAGAAAGCCAGCATGGGGCTCAGCAGACATAGTAGACAGGCAGCCACAGGGTTGGGAAAAAGACTTTACAGAAGGCAAGGAGGCTCAACATGTTAGGGAAGCTGCTTCAAAAATAGATTTAAAAAGAAGAAAAAGAGAAGTTACACTTTTCTTCACGAATGCAGACAGTCTTACAAACCTGCATTAAGGCATGGTAATCTGCTGTGTTGTTGGATTCTTTTTAGATACTCAGAAAATGACTGAATGTAAGGAATAAACTACAGCATCATCATAGGTCACAGTATCTTTCTATGCCCTCCTGAAGGATGTAGTTTGCAGCCCACCTTTCTCCCCTAAAATGTCCTGTTTCTAATAACTTTCTTCTAGGCTGTTACTTTAGTTACTCATAATACAAATTACTTATTAGATGCAAACTGAAGAGAAGCAAGTGGTCATCACAAAGGAGAAGAGCTAGCCTGCCTCTGGAAGGGCCAGGGGCCAGGCTTCCATTGAGCTTTCAGGGCTGAATATTCAGAGCATTTACACTGATACAGGAATGAGGCAGGAGATTCAGACAGAAAAGAAGACACTCAGATATCAAGGACGATTGGGAGGAGACTAGTGGTGGGACGGGAGACTTGAGGTGGGTGGGGTGGGGGTGATCTAGTCACTAGCCACTCTAGTGAGTTGTTATTCCTGAAGAATATAGGATTGGAGAGTTTGGAGCAGCTGACAGTTGGAAGGTGGGACCAGGAGACCCAGCTGCTGCATGTGCATGGTTTACCTGAGCCAGAATAAACATTTCTATGTCAAGAATTGAGTTCTGTTCTGACCCAGCTGCTGTGGCTGTCATCCCAGGGGAGAGTCAACCTAATGGAGAAAATGCTGCTGGTTGTTTTCTGCAGGAGGAGCTGTGCTAGGCATACATCTCGGGTGCCTTTGAGTGTGCTGAGTGTGTCAAAGAACACAGACACAGTGTAGATCATTTTCCACATATAGATCTGTCAGGCACCAGCATGTCCTCATGTTCTAGGCCCTGGGGATACAACAGAAAACCCTTAAAAACCCTTGTCTCAAAGAGTTGGTATTTTATTTCCTCATGTGTAAAACATCTGTGTCAGAGTGTGCTTCACTGTGGAGAAGAATGAAATATGGGCAGAAGCTAGAAATAGGAGCTGTAATTGTTACAGATTTTTGGTTTTGTTTCGTGTTGTTAGTGTTTTTGTTTGCAGCAGTCATGTTCTATAGTCTAGGCTGGCCTTGAACTCATGGGTAATCCTCCTGTCTTATCCACCTAAGAGCTGGAATTATAGACATGAGCCTCTACAGTGGGTCTATTGTGGTTTTAAGTTGAACTGTCAGAGACGATCTTGCAAAAAAGAGTAGAAGGCTAAAGGGAATTGAGTTGTGTGTGTGAGAGAGAGACAAGTGCAAAAAGCCTTGAGGCAGGGTTGTGTGCAAGAGCTCTCTAATGTGTTCGTGAGGAAACTGCTAGTTTCTGGAATAGACAAAGCCATTGAGAGAGAATACAGAGACCAGGATAGGTCGGAAGCGTTAGAGTCTTACAGTAAGTGAAAAGGGCATCATCAACAGAGGGAGTAGCTCACGTGGTAACAGCGTCAGTTTAGCATCGGACATAAGAATGCACATTAGTAGGTAAGGGTGAAACCAGAGAGACTTGTTAAGATAATATTAAAATTATTCAAAATAGATTTGGCCCTTTCTAACGAAAGTATGGTAGCATTGGGGTTGGTGAGAAAGGATCAGAATTGGGGCTATCGATACCTCAGTGAGTAAGTCCTTACCTCAGAAGCATGAGCTTGAGGCCCAGACCCAAGGAAAAAATGCTAGACATGGAAGTGTGTGGCTCTAATCCCAACCCTAGTGAGATGGAGAGAGAAAATCCTTGGGCTTGTTGGCCAGCCAGTCTAGCCTAAGTGGTGAGCACCAGGTCAATGAAAGACTGTCACCTCAAAGAAGATGCTTCCTGAGGATGGCACCTGTCCTATCAGGGTGACTGTGGCTGTGGTGACACCAAGACCAAATCGACTGGGGAGGAAAGGGTTACACTTCCACATCACAGTTCACCATCAGAGGAAGTGAAGACAGGAGCTCAAACAATGCAGGAACCGGGTGGCAGGAGCTTCTGCAGAGGCCGTGGAGGGGTGCTGCTTACTGCCTTGCTCCCCATGGCTTGCTCAGCCTGATTCCTATAGAATTCAGGGCCACGAACCCAGGTGTCGCACCAACCACAACGGGCTGGGTCCTCCCCATCAATCACTAACAGAAAATGCCATGTCAGATCACCTATAGCTATATTTTATGGGAACATTTTCTTACTTGAGATTCCCTCCTGCCAGGTGACTTTAGCTTGTGTCTAGTTGATATGAAACTAGCTAGCGCACCACCCAAGGTTGTATGCAAGATAGCTGTGCTTCCTTACCAAGCCTTGATAGAGCAGACTGTGATTTCAGTCATTAGAATTCAAGATGTATCTCGTTGCTTGCAATTTGTAAATCCTTACCCCTAATTGTGTGTGTCTGTGTGTGTGTATGTGTGTGCCCATCAATGTATATTTTTATTATTTATCTGGTAAAATAAATATCTGTTTAATGTTTTACATATCTATCACTTTTTCTACATATATTCCTTTACTTTGGGAGGGGGCAGTGCCTGTGTGGAGTGGAGCTCAGGATAACTTGAAAGAGTCAATTCTGACCTTCTACCATATGGATTTAGGGAATCAGACTCGGCTGCCGCCTGCTGAGCTAGCTCTCCAAACCCGTCATTACTAAGCTTCACGGGTACATTATGTCTTCCAAATATGGCCTCTCTTCCTAACTAGCACTTGATTGCCTTCTCACTGTGGCTTCATATACCCTCTGTGTGTACACACATGGAAAGCCTATATGCATGTGCTCCCAGACACACACAAGGAGAGCCTGTATGCATGTGCTCCCAGACACACATATGGAGAGCCTGTACACATGTGCTCCCAGACAAGCAGATTTTTGTGTCTTTTCCTTCTAAATCACTGGTATGGTTCTGTCTGGATAAAACCACATGAACTTACTCACCCTCCCTAAAAGTCCCAGTGTCCAGATGCTTATGGGAGTGCCAGAGCTTGACCATGAGTGCTCATGTGCAGTTTGTGTGATCTTTGTCATTCCTGCTGATGGCCCGAGTTTTAAATCCCTGCATCTTTTTAAAGCCCCGTTCAGGATATTCTCACCTTTCCTACATACTCTAGATAGAAGAGTAGTCTCTTAGTTCCAGGGTTTCTCTCTTTTCATGTTCCTGTATTCTTTTTCCTTACATGTAACATTGTGCTACAGCAAACCTCGGTGTGTGCCTAGCTGTTTCCCTGCCCATGCTGTTGCCTTCTGTAGTTGCTGTGTGCAAGCTCACTTAGTAACCTCTTCTCTCTGTGTCATTAAGAACAATCCTGTAACAGCATGTTTGCCATCTGTGTTGATAAAACTTTCTGGTTTTCCCTATGTATCTAACTGTTTTTCAGAAACAGACAGAATTTGTTCAGTTCCTGTCCCTTCTCCGTGGCTAGGATTGAGCAGCTGTCTGTCAGTCCGCTGGATAATCCCACATGTAACTCTGCCCAGCGGTTTCCTCAGGCCCTCCCACCTGTCATCTGTGTCCATCCCGTCCCTTCACTACATCCACGCCTTATCTAATCCACTCCAGCTGCTGGCTTACTGACTTCTCACTTACCCTCTTTCCTTCCTATAGCTCTGAGAAGGGCAAAGATCAAAACTTCGAGGACCGAGGACACAAAGCGGATACGGAGATGAAGAAAAGTGAGCCGGTGGTCCGCAAAGTCACCCTGATAGAGGTAAGAGAAGAGAAAACAGCAGAAAGTTAGCATTTCATCACCAAGGAAAGACGTCAGATCAACAATGGCAGATGACAGAGAGCACTTCTGGTGTAAGCACTGGGAAAGTGTGTTGGAATTGCAGCCACCAGGCTGTTAGTGGCCTTCGGGAAGTGTTGGTGGACAGTCCTGGTAGTGTAAGTCAGCCTGAAGGGAAAGACCACCAGAATAGCCTTTCTCTCCAAAATCCTGGGCTGTGAGCAGAGAAACAGACTGTACAGTAGCTAGCAGGAAGCTCTGTGTGGAGATCTTTATACAGAGAGAATGACAAGAATCCCTGCAAACTGAAGAGGACAGAGCCACTTGAAAGCCCATCCAGGTGTGGGGGGAGGCCTAGGGTCCCAAAGAAACAAGCCTGATTTATGCTACAAACTGGACAGTGGACCACACTTACCTCTGAGATACACCTTGGGGACCTGGTAATAGGTGGCCAGGCATAAGAAGTAAAGGGAAGTCTGTCAGACATCTTGTTTTCTCTGTAGGCAGAAATTTGTTGAAACAGAATGTTCAGAGTTACAGACCTATCTGTACCCGCATGCATACATTCGGTACTTGCTAGAAATCCATTTCCATAACTTTTTTAATTAAAAAAATAAGTTAATCTACTTGTATAGAAAATCTAGATGAATAAATCATCCTGGGAAAGGCTTTTTATATAATCATGATATTAGAATTAGAAAACATTTCTGGCTTTTCTCTGAGTTTTTGATTGTTTTTGCGGTGTTGTCATGATGGTTTGTTTTTTAGGGGAAGGGCAGCTCCTGTTTCCTAGACTAGCCTCAGACTCTTGGGCTCAAACAATTATGCCTTAGCTTCTGAGAACATAAGACTATAGCTAGCCTGGCAGTGGTGGCTCATACCTTTAATCCCAGCTCTCTGGAGGCAGAGGCAAGCGGATTTCTGAGTTTGAGGCCAGCCTGGTCTACAGAATGAGAATGAGTTCCAGGATAGCCAGGGCTATACAGAGAAACCCTGTTTCAAAAAACAAAAGCACCAAATAAAAAGAGGGCCTATAGCTACATTGTTTGGATTTATGGAATGGAAACTTTAAGATCATGCATGTTAGCGATGAGAAAAGTGGTGCCGGAAAGATGGTTCAGCAACTAGAGCACCTGCTGCCAGTTCCCAGCAGGCACAGCAGCTCACAGCTATCTGTAACTCCGGTGCCAGGGCCATGCCCTGTTCTGTCCTCCTTGGATACTACATGATGTGCATGCATACATACATATATACGTACATATATACATACAGGCAAAACACTTGTATCCATAAAATAAAAATACATTTGTTTTAAAAAAGAATCTATAGACCAGTAACATTTTTAAATAATAGCTGGACTGGAAAAGAATGTTACCTAAAGGATTTGTACCTGTAGCGTATAGAAAGCTCCAAGAGATCATCAGGAAAGAAACATCACTAAAGAACTGGTGAAGAATGTATAAGAGGTGTTATTAAAAGAATAAATATATTTGTAATAAACATGAACAATGTTTGTTAGCAGTGACAAACTCATGAAATGAAAAGTAAAAAGCAAAATTAGACAATTTTCCACTACAAAAATGACAGCAAGCTTTAAAATATAGGAAATATAATTTTTATGAGAATCCAAGCAAGTAGGTTAACCTCTTAGATGTGTGTCCCTGTGTACAATCCATTCGTTCTTCATGGATGCATGCTTGCTAATAAGTTTGTTTTTATTTCCATAAAAGAGAGCCTGTGAGGGTGTATGGTTTTCAAAATTCTTACATAGCTAGATGTGATGAAGATTGTCTGTCATCCCAGTTGCTCATGTTCGAAGCTGGAAGAAAAGCGCGAGCGAGCCCAGGGTGCAAAGCTGTTCTGGGCCAACTAGGGAAAGTCCGTCTCAAAACTAAACATATCCTTTATGAACAGTAGAAGATTTAAGGTCAGGGAGTCACTTAAAAGACAAGTTGATGTTTAAGAGGAAATTTTAATTCAGTCTTTATGAGGAAAGCATTGCTTAAATTATCTCTGGCTCAATACGCTGCTTCAGCTGATTTGCCTTTTAGTGGAGAGGTTGATGGTTAAGCCCACCTGCAACAGGACAGTTGGGGGCTGTTGTTTCAGTAGATGCTTTTCTGAAAGGAATTTATTAAATTGTGAAACATGTATGTAATTGATTGTCAAGTACTCATTATTCATAGGGCAAATTGTTTTGTTGTCGTACGGTTTTGTCATGTTGTATCTGAGTGGAAGGATGTAACTGATAAGTCTAGAAGGTAGGTATAAATAGTCAGCATATGTGTGCTCTTGGACATCATGCATCAGCAGGTGTGAGTTCACTATCTGGGTGTGTACCCTTGAACAGCATGCATCAGCAGGTGTGAACGTGGTATCTCTGGGTGTGCCATTGAGTAGTGTGCATCAGCAGGTGTGAGCTCACTAAGTGTTGAGGCTGTGATGATTTATTTTTCATTTGTATCCATTTATTTTCTGACTTTTTTTTCTACTCGGCATTTTCACACGACTTCAACATTCCCTTCAAAATGAACATAATTTCAAAAGTTCTAACAGATCTATTCTTTCTACACAAGAACTCTAGGTTCAAGGTCTCTTAACACAAAGTTCCCCAAGTGGATTGTTTTTCTCCTCCATGTTGAGGGCTCTGCCTGGATAGCAAGCATTTGCAGTGCTTACAGGCAGCCATAGCATGCTGCTGTTTTCTGCGCCCCAACACTTAGTGTGGGGCTCAGCACAGAAACCTGTACAGGTTCAGCACCTTCTGACATAAGGCCTGGCTTCCGACCTGGTGTCGCTGCTTTACACAAACATCAGGTTTCATATTCATTTTCATAATCTTGCCTATAGATTTCCCTTTCTCTTTTTGTTTTACAGCCTCTGTCCTGTGTTAGCTGTGGCCCTACTCTGTGTGAGCATGCCTCAGAGGAGGGGCATGAACTCTGGGTTGTGTTCTTGGGGGGAAGGCTCTTCCATGCTCTTAACAAAGCTGGGCTGCCTCAGCTTTGAAGGCCCCATTCTGTGTGGTGGCACCAAGTGTCCCACTGCCTCCTGAGTTGCTGGTGGTGCACACTTGACTGTTCCTCTGTCCCTTCTATCCTGACCCTGCCTCCTGCTCACTGGCAGGCAGTCTGTGTGTATCATGCACACTGTTTCTTCCTCTTGACATCTGAATCAGTTCCCTCAGAGACTGTCGCTGCTTCAGCTTTCTCTCAGCTTCTCTCAGGCTTTCCACTCTGGAGTTTCTCCTGGTGTCTCTGTTTACTTCTCACAGCTTGGTCCTCATCTTCTACACTTGGGGAGCCATAACTGATTTCCAGCTGTGGCCTGTCACCCTTCCCTTTCTGTCTTCCTCCTTGTGCCACCACCGTGCGACCCTCCCCTTCTGTCTGTCTGTTGTCCTAACCTTTCTTCTCCTCTCTGTGTTTTGCAGGCTTTAGGATCTCTGTGTGACGTGTCCCTGCATCTATTTGAACCTCTATGCTACTCTCCCCTCTCCTCTCAGTCTCTAATGGGGCCGGAAGTGTTGCATCCACTTCTTATACACACATAATAACAGAAATGATTTCTCTGACTCCTCCTGTTACTCTAGTATTTTAGCACGTTGTGTCTGTTACATTTTCCACTTAACCAGTTGCTGTCGTGAGTTTCAAGTGGACCAGTTTCTGCGCTTCTGTGCATAACAGGAGTTTAATCTGTGTAATTGCATTTAGCAAATTTAAAATCAGGAAACCTGAACTAACAACAGAATTTTTCCAAACCTTGGATGTAAATTTTTTCTCATATGGAAAAAAATAATAACATAATCACATACTTAAGGTAAAGCTTCTTTTGAAAAACACAAGTGTTTGCCTTCCTGGGAGAGCCAGTGAGGAATGGCTAGCCTCTGCCCTTGCCTGCCTCAGTGCATCAACCATTGCTTTTCTCAAACGTGTTGGGTTGACCTATTGCCATTGTTCCTAGGCTATGGCTTGTTTCTAAGGACAGTCCAGTGCTCTGGCCTCTCTGTTATAGGGATCTCAAGAGGTTTAGGTCCAGAGAGTCAACTGTGCCTCTTGAGTGGTGAACCCACTGTCACTGTCTATCACACACTCACTGTCCATGCCCACTGTGGTCTCTAAGAAAACAACATCTGCATGCTGGCTCTTAATTTTTAGTAATAATTTAATTTGCTGTATTCCAGAGTTGTGTCTAGATGCAT
>NW_021604721.1:599497-621784 GCF_004785775.1 Grammomys surdaster
GATGGCCATGGTGAGCAGTGATAGCCGTTGATGCAGTGATGGCCATGTGGATCAGAAGCACAGCACGCCTTGTCTCACTTGTCCTAGAGTTTGAAAAATATAATTAGCCTAGCTTGAAATTTAGATCCAGCCATGGAGTAAATGAGAGAATCTTGATAAAAATGGTCTATCTCTTTATAATGATGAAACTGAAATGCCCTCACAAGAATGTCCCCGTCCTGTGAAGGGAAGGACTTCGCCTCCCGGAAGCTGCTTCCTTCAACATCTTGCTCAGTTTGGAGCTGCCACATCTATTCTTGAGAAATTTGCCTTTTTTGCTAACATTAGCTCATCAGTACAACTGCTAACAGAAATGCACAGAAATGTGACCAGTATGATCAGGGGCAAGCTACACGACGACCAATATATTAGTATTGTTATATTAATGTAGCACTTTTACTAATATATTAATATTGCTATATTGTTATATTAATGTAGCACTTTTAATTAGTGTGTGAGGTGTTGCTGGGTTTACTGTGTACCTGCTCTGGTTGTAGCCAGAAGACATCGCTCATTACCTTTTGTGCTTTTCTCCGTAGTAAAACGCTGGAAAAGAAAGAAGCAACAGCTGGACGAGCGCACGTGACATGAAGTCCATGCCATGAGCGCTTCTCTCTAGATTTTTGGGTGAAAAGAAGCAGTATTTATTGACCTTATGAAAAACCTGAAGCAAAGTTAGCTCTACAAGAAAAAAATCACTGTGGCCTTTGGGCTAAATTGTTATAAACCATTTTGAGTGTTATTGTTCAAAGTGTTGTACTTGTGCTATTAGTAACCACATCAAAATTATAGTGCTGCTGCTGCTGCTGCTGCTGCTGAAAAAGCCAATAAAGAAAACCCCCGACTGCTACCCAGTAAATGTGAGTAACTGTGTGCACAGTGTTAGTCATTTTCTAAGTCATCATCCCATGTGCCTGTGACCTAAACCATCATCTCGGGTGGCTATGGCCATGACGTGGCTGTGTCGTAAGCCATCATCTCATGTGCCTGTGACCGTGATACTCTGCTCAGAGTGCAGAGAATCTACTTTTGAAGTTAACTGTGTGTAAAACCCAAGTAGCTTCTGGATATTGTATATTCAAACAGTCCCAGTAACAAAAGCATTAAAAGAGACAGTTTGCTTTTAAGAACTAAATGTTTATGTTCCCCTTGAGTGAATTATATGTGTAACTCAACACACCTAAACTAAAAATGATTTTGGCTGGACAGGCAATGGTATACCAAATTTATTTTTATTTTTAAAACAGAGTTCATATTTAAGAGTATAAGTAATTTATGGGTGTAAACTGTTTAATGATTATTTTAGTCTGAATTTTTGTTTTTAAATTATTACACAGCATTATTTATGTCTTTATTTCCAAAGTAGTAATGCCATTACCATAGGTTGCAGTTGACTATAACAGTGTAACTTCTCCATCTTGGTTTTCTCTTGACTCTTCTCTTTCTTCAACTGCATGATAAGTCTGTCAGTAAAGCATTTAACCCCAACAGGGTCAAACCTGTGGTAAAGTTACAAAAACTTATTTACCGAAGCAGACAATTGATCTCATTGAAATAAGAAGTGAGAAACACTGTGTTGAGCACTGAGGTGTAAACGTGTCCAGATGTACGCATAGCTTCTAGTACAGATGTATTTGCCTCTTATCCCTGCACATGTTGTAGAAGCTTAAAATGGTAAACATGATCCTGCCATGCAGAACCTTTATAGAATTGTTGTTATTACAAAAAGGAGGTTTTCAGCGCATACAGGGTGGCACTAAAAACCGCTTAAGCCTACGGCCCTCAGCACCGAAGTCTCTTGTACCAGTGCCAGTGCCATTATTGTGGTTGTGTGTGTCCGTGCTTCCGGTGCACTTGGGCCAACAGCTGAGTCACTCTGAACTTGCTTCTTTTCTGTCTTGTGAGTGTACTGCTTAAGACAATTAAAAAATAAAGGTGTGTTCCTACCATTTCGGCTTGTGTTTTTTTTTTTCTCTTTTCTGCGTGTGTGTGCATGCGTTTGTGGATTTGTGCGCGTGTGCGTGAGTGTTTAGGCGTGCTGGTGTGTGTTCGTACACCTGAGTGTGGGCCCTGTGCTGACGTCAGCCATCTTCCTCACTTATTCTCCCACTTCACTCGGCAGGGTCTCTACAAACCCAGGATCCGCATCTCTGCCTTCTGAGCCTGGAATTACAGGGAATCCCCTTGGCCGTCTGCATTCATGCAGGTCACATGATTTGAGGTGTATTTGTTAGTTCTCTGACTTTTTGGTTTAAATTCATCAAAATTAATTTCAATAAATCAAAATTCAAATCAAAACTAATGAAAAAACATATTGGAGGAGCTGAGCATTTGCTCAGATCTTCATGCTCACATGAAACTATAAAAGTCTATTTTTACATTGTACCTACTGAAGGCAAGAGCAACAGATGTGTCTTCCTACCAGGAAAAGCAGGCTCTCCTCAGGCTGGCCAGTCTAGGTGTAGTTACATTCATGAAAATACTGAGAAGTGTCTTTGGCATACCCTCGAGAAATCGGTCCTGACTCCACCCCTGCAGGAACTAAGACACACATCCACTTGGCTTTTGTGTTTTAGTAACTATTTATTCCTTATCATCATTATGAAATTATTGGATGTTATCACACTATTCAGATGAACATTGTGACACTATCTCTGTATCATGGTGTCTATAGTATCAAAACTATATTGTGAATAATAGTTGCAAAACTTTAATAATATAATAAAAGCCCAAGATATTTTTCCCATGGCTGTGTGCTAAGCATGTATGTATACATGCTTTCATGTGTGTGGCTACACCTGTGTACAGCTGAAACACCCACCCACTTGATTTTGATCATGGAATATTTATAATATAAATGCAAATTTTTGACATAAAATGTACATTTTTAACTGAAATTGATATCTTAAAGAGCTAACACTTGCTACATACAAAATTTTGTGCATGGTTTCTAGCACATAAAAACATGTTCTTGACTTTATGTGTAAGTGATTGTAAAATTTTATTTGTGACATCTCTTCAGGAATTTCAGTACAACTATATCCTGAAGTCACCATGTTATAGATAAATATGTTACTTCTGTCGTATGTTAAGTATTTTTAAAAAGATAAGAACAATATAAAATGCTAGCAAAAATTAGTGTTGATTTTTTGTATATTTTTAATTGACTTCCATCTGAGGTCCCTATGTGTTAATGAAATAGTACAAATTTTTTTAAATCGACATTATGTTAACAGTTTTTACCCAATTGAACTTGATTACAGAAAATATTTCCCAGATTTTCATTTTTTTTACACAATCTCTATTTCTGCATCAGATCTTTGAGCTACACAAAACTTCCATGCTCTACAAATAAGTAATGCAAGGCTCTGAAAGTTAAATTGCTTGCCCATGTGCACACAGCCTGTAAATGCCCATACTGCCTATACAGTGAAGACATGGAGTCAACCAAAAAATCCTCACATTCTGTAGAGGACAAAACCAGTCAGCATTTAAAGGTGCTTATCCCTACATTTATGAGTGACTAAAACCACGCTCCACCCAGGTCTAGACATTTGTACATACCTAAGTGAGAACTTTCTGAAACTGGTCATTTGTGTGTCCTATAATGGTCCTCGGGAGCATCTCACTCCTCATCACACAATCTTTATGTCTCCTGAAGAAACGGGTTCTATAGAATCAAACTAATTACATGTACAGTAACATTGTATTCATGAAATAGAAAAGCCGCCATTCCAGTCATGTACAAGATAATAAAAACATCAAGCAGAGTGTCAATCACAAGACTGTGTTGACTAAGAACTCAATCTATGGATGGACCCAATTATCTGAGGGAGAATGGAATGTCAGCATCGCTTAGGGTTAACAATGGGCTAACTAGGCAAAAGCAGACAGCTCCTCTCTGCGGAGACCCAGGAAGTAAAGTCAGTAATGAGGCACTTCATTCATCCTATCCTTCTGCTCTATTTATTAAACTGAATAGGAAATACTTTAAGCTAAGGCGGGAACTGGAGAACATAAAAAACATTTGTTTTGTAAACGCAAAGAATGTGTCTTTGGATCCCCTTCACATCTAAGGGCAGGCTGTGAGCACCTCCGCTTCTAATCTTGCTTTTCAACACCTCAAAGCTCACACTGTTTATGGATGGGTTAGTTTTGCCTCAAAAAGTTGAAGAGGTGTTTACTAACAATCTACAGTTTTATTTCTCCAATCTTAAAAAGGAGACGTGTCATAATTTGTAATTCCCTTTCCAACTCTCAGTGTTTAGGTCAAAATGGCTTAACTCCTAGCATACTTCAGTGTAAAGGTCACGGGTAATGATCAATGTGCCTGCGTGGTCTAACTCATTTCTTAATTCATCATTTGGTTCTTCTCCAGAATGGAGACAACTTATCATACGTGAAAATGTAAGAGTGACATTCTTATAGACGTAAACTCACAACTACCAATCAAGAAACAATTTCTCAGATGTTCTTGGGATGGAGATGGATTGCTTAATAAGAGTGGGAAGGGGGCTAGACAGTAAGACATCGAGGAAGGTAACTTGTTGAAACTGAAGCTTCAAAAGAAAACAAGACAGAAGACTGAAGGAAGCAGGTTCCCTGGAGAAAAGCTTGGTAGATTCAGTTCAGTTTTTGGTGTTTTTAGCAGAGAATCAGTTGGCTTTTTTGCGGGTGCTAAATTTGTTCACAGGGATGTGGACAAATATAAATGCCTCACATAATTTTTCTGAACTATTAGTGTAAGGTTTAGTGAAGGGTGGCTAGGCAGCAGCACTGCTACCCAGCCCTGACTGCTACACAGACGCTGATGTTGAGAGCTCTGTGTTGATGCAGCTAAGTATCTCATGCGGTAAAGGAATGTCAGTCAAATTTATGTACTTTAAGAACATCAAATTCTTACTATACTTATCATGTGTGCAGGCAGACTACATAATAAACTAGCCTATAGCAGCTGTAAATTTCTGAGGATTTATCTAACCACAAATACATTGAAATGGGGAAATGGGTCTATATTAAACCATGCAAGATGCTTCTGGAGCCTGGCCATTTCTGCAACATCCTGTAATTAATTTATCATGACAGGTCTGGCAAACTGAAATATTCACCGAGCTTGCAACAGACTGTTAAAACACTACAGTGGTTGCCGACCCACAAGCACGCCAAGGGAAGGTGGTTCTTCTTCCCAGACGTGACTTCAGTGTGCCCTGTATCTGGGGTCAATTTGTCTTCCTTTCAATCTCAAAAATATCTGGAATTTAGAAATGATCTGGGCTCAAGAAATGAACCTGGTTTGCTTTCTGCTGCGTGTGTCAATCTTCCTGGTCGGGACAGCTCCGTAACAGGAGAATGGTACCACTTGCTCAGCCCTTCCCACAAATGTGCCTCGTGCTGGGATTATCTTATGGGAGATTTGAATCAGTTTTGGAAGCCTCTTGGAAAGCTCCTTTTCATATGAATAAGGTTCACATAACCACCTCTATTTGTATAACACTCTGTTCTGAAATTTGAAACTACATAGAAGTATGATTTTTTTTATTGTTACAGTGGATCTTAACAATGGGATTTTCTCCATTTCCCAACAGGGTTATAGAATGATCTCTGCCTGATTTGATACAGGTAGTATCATGATGGTTGTTAGGAATGAGTCCGAAGGTGGAGATGGCTCAGTCAGTAAAGTGCTTGCTGCAAAAGCCTGAACATAGACCCCCCCAAACCTCAGCACCCACATAAGAGCCATGCCAGGTAGATCCCAGATTAGTGAGGCAGCATGTCTCAAAATATGAGGTGGACAAATAATTGAGGAAGACATCAATCTCTAGCTTCCACAAGTGCACACAAGGCTGAGTACACACATGGCTGAGTGCAGACCAGGCGTACATGCACACACACAGAATCCGTAGTAAAAGGCTCTGTGCTGGGAAAGTGGAGCTATCAATTCTGAAAAGGGGGAGTTAGGCTGTACAAATGTACGGAGACTTGTTCATTTCCTGGGAGGATTCAGAGTTCTTCATTCCACGGACAGGAGAACCAGACCTGCTGAGAACCCAGTATCTCAACGTGTCAGTAAGAGAGAAAGGTCCCAGATGGAAGAGGTTCGGATGGATCTTGCTCAGTGGGAAGAGGTAAGACAAGGTCACAGTAAGTAGAGGAAAAGCTTTTGTGTCTTCAGCTCCTCCTCACATGAGGATCTCCCTCCAGAGCTCATCTAAAAAACCTTGGAAATGAAGTAAGAATCTGAGTGTTGTTCAAAAACAATCGTGAAGATCTGTTTGGTTTGTTGGGGTTTGTTGAGTAAAGGTCTTACTGTGTAGTTCAGGCAGACGTCACACTTGAAATCCTCCTGCCTCAGCCTCCCAAGTTACAGGATTACAGGCCTGGGCCACTGTGCTTTAATACACTGCAACTAAATACCTTGCCCACAGCTCTGTGGCAGGGCCACTCTCAATTTCAACTCCAGCTGTTTCTTAGGTAACACCCGTATGTATGTATGTATGTATGTATGTATGTATGTATGTATGTATATGTGTGTGTATGTATGTATGTATGTATGTTGACTAATCTAAGTGAGCCAGGGCTCCAAGTGGAAGACATGTAAATAACATAACCTCCAGGGGAGCTGACATTTCTATACATGTAGGATTTTTTTTTTTTAACAACTGGATACAGAGGGTGGCTAATTCTATTTATATATCAAGACCTGGAATCAACTATGTTGCTAAATACATTGATAATTTAGGATACTCTGCCTGGGGATGTAGTTCACTGGTGATCACTTGCTTAGAATACAAAAAGTCTAGGGCTCAGTCCCCAGGGCTGAAAACATAAGTAAAATAAGATAAATGTAGGACCCTTAAAGATTTTTGCACATCTATTTGCTTTTAGGTGTGCATACATGCTGGCGTGTGCATCTGCACTTACTTATTCAACAGCTGGTTCCTGGATACCTGTCTGTTCTAACATTTGAGAGGAGCTAGATACAGTTGAGCCACGAGATTCACCTTGAAATGCCCTCATGATTACTACCATCGCCACCACAGAGTGGTTTTTAGAGAACTGTCCTATGCATTACCAAACTTGAACCCCTTAACAGTCCACATCAGGAAGGCATTGCCTGCCCTCCCCAGCCCACCCCAACCCCTGGCACCCATGTGTTCAAACTAGTCACAATATTTTGTGACTTACTCAACAACTACTGATAGAACAAGGTCCTCTCCCACACTCTCCATTCTTTCCAAACAGGAAAATTCCTTTTTTTTTTTTGTTTTTTGTTTTTTGTTTTTTTCGAGACAGGGTTTCTCTGTGTAGCCCTGGCTGTCCTGGAACTCACTCTGTAGACCAGGCTGGCCTCGAACTCAGAAATCCACCTGCCTCTGCCTCCCAAGTGCAGGAAAATTCCTTATTGACACGTGAAAATACAAAAATAAATTATTGGAAGAGCCAATCAGTGCCCTCATCTCTAAGCGGCAGCCAAACTTGTTTACACGTCTGTCTTTTAGATTCAATTTGTTGTCCCTTTTTAGGTAGTCAGTTATAAAAAGTGTTTGTGTTTCTTGTTAAAGTCTTAAAATGTGAACTTGTAACAGAATTCAAATAAGGGCATTTCTAAATGTTTTAAGTTATGTTTTTTTAGACAGAGAAAGATGGGGATGTACAGAAAACTCAAGAGTCCCTTCTCCAAAAACCTTAATTTTGCATGCAATAACACTGAAAATAAAGAGGCCATGAATTTGAAGGAGAGGAGGGATGGGTGCGTGGGAGAGTTGACAGGGAGGAGAGGGAAGGAAAACACTAATTAAATTACCATCTCAAAAATGAACAAAATATTTTTGTAAAAAGTCAAATTGCTTCCATGCATTATATATTGGGGGTCTGAGTGGAAATGAATTATACTTGCTGTTAATTACTTTGTTAATGACAACAAATTCCCATTTCACCTAAAACATCATTAGATCAACTCACCAACTTAGAAGGACCATGGCACATTCATAAAATGAAATGCTGTCTTAAACCTCTTCCCAGACGGTCCCACCCTTGATAGCACTATTGCTAAGAGCATCAGACTTCTCCTGCTGGCTTGGAGACCCTCGAGCTCTGCTCCTCTGGTATTCTCTTGTATCACAGGACACTAAAGTGAAACACAGTCACGTTGGAGGTGACAGCAGAGAAAGAGAATTGGTCAGTATCTGAAGGCGAGGTGTCCTGGAGCCACCTCACATGGCAAACACAGACCTGGGTGTTGAGCCCGAGGAATCTCTAGTCAGGGTTTTCCTGTAGAAGCCCACTGTTTGTGCTTTAGGAAGGCTTCCAAAGACACTGTGCTCTAGTGCCTTGAGTTGCTCTAGTGCTAGAGAAGACCTTTTTACCAAAACCTCTAAGGGGACAGGGCATTCCAGTTTCATCTTGAATGTCACTAAGATTCCTAATTAGGAATGTCACACAGGAGAGTGACTTCCTCCCTCGTTCTTTTACTCATGATACTGAAAGTAATATGGTCTTAAAGAAAGGAATGATAGCATAACTTCATTGTGTGCCCAGAAGTTACCACCGATTGCACATAGTAGGAGGTAAACATAAATGCCAACTCACCTGGATATGGATCTCAATAAAGAGGCTAAAGTACAAGGACAGAGAAGTAGCTCAGTGGAACAGCACTTTCCTAGCATGTATGAGGGCCTAGGTCCAAAGCCAGCAATCAAGCAAGTGAAATGTAATACCACGCCAATAATATAACTACATCAGCACCCATTTCTTAGCCCCCATGGTATGGTCCTTAGATTTCTAACCATGTGTCCACTATCACAGGATATTATTTTATGTTCTTTCTTTCTTTCTTTCTTTGAGGTTCTCACTGTGTAGACCAGGCTAGCCTTGAATTCACAGAGAGCTGTGAATGCTGGGACTGAAGTCATGGCCACCACACCTAGCTCACAGGCTCTGAGGAGAGCCTCAGTCTTACCTATACTTGCCTACGGTCACAGCCTCTTCCCTTTGCAGTTCTCTACTCTCTCACACACTCTTCCTTTCTTTGTCTCTTCTCCCCTACACCAACCAGTGGCATTAACAGAGTTAACAGTTAAGTCCTTAACAATTTTACTGATGGTCATGTCAGTGTGCCACCAAAGCTAGGACCTGGGAACCCACCCAGTGACCTTGGGTAGCATTCCTCACACCCTAGAACATTCTAAACAACTCCTTATTTACATAAAAATATGACCTTCAAATGTGGATATAATCCTTTAGGCCTTTTGCTTTTTTTTTTTTTATTGAGGCAAATGAGCCAGGAGGTTAAATTAATTTGCATGGCATTTTGCATTCATTTTCATCCAGGGTAAAAGCCTTCAAAAGCTGCTGAAATGTGTACATTGCTCCCTGTGAACCTGAGACCCTGACTATTCTACTCTGTGCAGGTTTAATAGTCTTTTAAGGGAAACAACCCTAGACCCATAAAAGCCGGATCTGGGATCTCACTGCAAGAATTCAGGGCTCTGTGAGTTTATGTTTTCTTTTCATATCATCGGATGAACCTTTTGTAACCTCATTTTTTTGAATTTTTGTGTGTTTCAATATGTGCATGTATGGTTGTATCATTAACCACCTTAGCAGTTGTAACATTAAAAGCACACAATCACCACTGTTATCCAGTTCACCGTCTTCTATACAGTCATATTTGAGCACAGAAAGGAAAATTATTTATTATTATAATTATCCATAATTATGTGTCAATTTTGATTTTTTTAATCTAGTATTCACTGAGCATAGTATAGTTAAAGGGGGAAAAAACCTTATTGCCAAGCACCTTACCCATATTACCTCAATTATCAAAATAAGCTTACAAGGAAAGTATTATTCCCACTTCAAAGCAAAGCAAAACTGTCCTTTAAGATTAGAAGTGTGTCTGAGATGTCGTGGCTCTCAAGCTAGAGTGACAGGATTGGGTTTCCAGTTTGTCAAATTCCAAAATTTCTTTTTTCATCATTAGAGTGAGTCTGCCAAGCTGACTACTCCATTTTCCTTAAACATAAACTTGATTATTTTTAAAATGCCCATTCCAAACACATTTGATAAAACATAACATTCTGCTACTGAACACTGAGTAAGAAACTGAAACATTTACTATTTCCTGAATTTCTGATACCTCTTGCAAAAACTAGCTGTCTGCAAAACCAAAACAGGTTAATCAAAACTAATCTTGATATCACATCTTGCTCTGGAGACGTTGATTTCAGCCTTTAACTTGTTAGTAAAGCATCCCTCAGTTTTCCCATCATTGGAAGGCTATCTTGGTGCAAAGAGATGAGTAAAAATAAAAGCTCTTGCCAAAGTATTTCATGCCCCAAGGAAATTATATCTGTTGGGGTTGATGGCAGCAAAAGATGAGGCTTGAGTATAAAGTTTTTCTTTCTTCATGGTATATTCTTATTACTGTGTCCTGAAGATACAACCCCGTTACACTCAGTCCTTAAGTCTGCCTCAGCCGTGTGCAATAGGCCCCCGGTGTTCATTTGCTGCTTCCCTGTATGATGGAGTCGCTTAATCCCAACATTTACACAGTATGTGCAGTTAATAAATACTGAACAGAGGAAGACCCAGGGCCAGTCGCTGACTTCCTATATATGAACAAACTGCCTGAGGATGACTTTTATGTAGAGATTGTAACGTGGAAAAAAACACAAGTTCACATCCTGACACAAAGATGACAAATCCGTGTGTTCTCTGTTTCCTATAGAAATCTGTCTCTCCAACTCTTTCCCCTTTCCTCCCTCTCTTCCCTCCTGCCTCACCCCCCATCCCCACCCCTGTTCACCAGTATGCTTACCCCCTCTGGAACTCAGCTACAGCCGCCCGCCAATTAAACTCTTACATCTCCTGTATTATATACACAAAATTGTTTGCGAGGCTCTCCTGAGAGAGCCTTGTGCCTTGAGCCTTTTGCCTTGTAAGAGGTGCAAACAAAAGCAAGACAAACAAATGACTCTTGAATCGTCCTAGGTTCCAGTGGCTGGAGAGACTGCACAGGCACCTGGGGTTCAGGTAGGAGCAGGGTTGTTTCTAGTCCAACGGCTGCGATCCCATCTCCTTCTGTAGCAGACAGCTGAAAACTGACCAGCACTCAGTGTGCATCTGGGGAATGAAGCAACCAGAGCAGCTGCCTGCCCTGTCTTCATGTTAGCCCTTGTCTTCCTGGAGGCTACCATGCACTCAGATTCCTACATCTTCCCTTCTGAATATTTCACTCCAGGACTAAAGGGGGAACCTCACCTTTTATGGTGGTTCTTCTGAACACAGGGTCTGTACTTACTTGATTTGCCAGTTGTTGAAAACCAAGCTTCAAGTCAAAGAATTTTGGAAGAATTAAGACAATGGGAAATGTTCAGGAGAGTGGTACAAAGGTTTCTTAATTTCTCCACACCTGGTTTTGTGTCAACTAGACACCAGGTAGAGTCATCAGAGAGGAAGGAGCCTCCGTTGAGGAAATGCCTTCATGAAATCCAGCCATAAGGCATTTTTTCAATTAATGATCAACGAGGGAGAACCAGCCCATGTGGGCTGGTGGTCCAGGGTTCTATAAGAAATCAGGCTCAGCAAGCCAGGGGGGCAAGCCAATAATCAGCACCCCTCTAGGGCTTCTACGTCAGTTCCTGCCTCTGTATTCCTGCCGTTTGGGTTCCTGTCCTGACTTCCTGTGAAGAACAGCAATGTGAAAATGTAAGCTAAATAAACCCTTTCCTCCCCAAGTTGCTTTTGATCATGGCGTTTTGTTGAAACAATAGAAACCCTGAGACAGTGCCCAAGAGCCTCTCTGGAGATAGCCCTTAGGGAATCCACACACTAGGGCACTGGGTGAGGAACTCCTGTCCCTGCACCCCACCTGTGGCCAGTACCCTTGTCACTGACTGCTCTCATGAGTTGCTTGTGGTGTGGTGCACGTGACAGCATGACATTTCTCCCAGCCACAAACAGGGCTTTAGATCTTTCCCCAGATCTCTCTGACCTGACTCAAAAAAGAAAACAAAGTTGAAAAGTGAAGTGGACCTTAAAAAGGTAAAAGGGGGCTTCACTTGGCATTCCTTTTTGTGGAGAAATTAAGAAACCTTTGTACCACTCTCCTGAACATTTCCCGTTGTCTTATTTCTTCCAAAATTCTTTGATTTGAAGCTTGGCTTTCAACAACTGGCAAATCAAGTAAGAAGTCCATTTCCTTATGGCTCAGCCCAGTAAGAGAGCCAGGGTGGGGAGCATGCACCCTTATTCCCAGCACGGTAGGGGACCCCATTCAAGATTTATGCAGAACTTCAAAGGTCGCCCCTCCCTGCACACACCTCCCCTAGTGTGGGTGTTCTTTTACCCCCCCCCCCCATAGAGTGAGCTTTTAGGTGAGCATAATCGTGCTTTTGTCTTGGACTTGGCTCACCCTACTACCCTCTTCTTACTTTGAGATCCCCTGGCCTGAAGCCCAGGGTGGGGCTTTGCCTTCATACTGTAAATAATGGTAATTACCTTTACAAACTTAAAAAAAAAAAGTTTTCCCAAGGTCAAGAATATCCAAAGTCCAGAGCATTGCTATTGTCAACCTGTGTGCAGATCTCTCAGAACAAGGGTGGGGATTTAAAGACTCTCTCCCTCTTGGAATAGCCAAGTGAAGAGGGGTTGGGGTGTGTGTCTTTGTGTGTGTGTGTGTGTGTGTGTGTGTGTGTGTGTGTGTGTGTGTTGCTCTGTTTCTTGGTGGCCTCTGCACAGTCTGTGCCAAAGCTTCCACATTACAATGGTGACATCAGCTTACATGACAATAGATGTAGGAGTGACCAGTCTCACACAAGTAATTGGGGATTCTATCAAAGCAGAAGCCTAGTCTAGGGGATATGTCCCACTCTGATGGGTGGCAGGTTCGCCTGCCAGGGCTCAGGTGTCTCTGAGAGGCATCACTCCCCAGAGACTGAGCCAGTGTGTTTGTAGTGCATCTGAGCCTTGCCTTATTAGATTGTCACCACGGTACCACCCAATCTTGATATTTTATTTCACGAGCAATCACTAGCAGCTTTTATCTATGTCTAAGATCAAAATGATTAATGAAAATTCAAAGTTTTGTTTTTGATTCAGTAGCTTTGGGCTGCAGAACTCCATTAAGTCTCATTTCCAAAGGTTTGATTTATGAATGGCATAGATTGCTTTGTCAGCCACAAGTTTCCCTTGATTGTTTTACTCTATAGATTATCTGGACAAGTATCTCCCACCTGGCTCATGCAAGCTCTTTTCAAACCTAAATTAAGACCAAGGACACAGGATGGTAGCTCACTGAGCAAATGTGATCACTGGAAGTTTATCAAGACTCTCAAAAGACATGTCAGAATTCAGACTCTCACTGCTTGGCTGCAACAAGGAGCGGTAGAGGTCATAGTCTCTGGTGGCTATGGTATAGTCTCTGAATTAAAATCACGAGTGGTCATTTTGTGCTAAGGGATGTTTTATAATGTACCGCCAAGTGAGAAAACATCTGTGATACTAACAGCTTGCTAACAAGCCACTTTCCTGAGCTCAGGTCCCTGGTGAAGAAGCCCAGATGTGGGGTTATCTCTGAGCCCTGCCCAGCTCTGGGGCCTTTCTCTAGTGTCAGCATGTATCCACAGTACATCCCACTCCCCTTAGTAGAAGGCTCAGTGTTTAGGAAGCAATTCCTCCTATGCTCTTGGCTTTTTCCCAATGTTTAACTTTTGAGGCGTTGGAGAGTTCACAGCTTTTGCATATGAGTTTGTCAAGACTGAGCTTGTCCTTATTTTACCCCTCTGCCCACTCCCACTCTGGTCACCTCAAGCATCCTTCCAGGATGCCAAGGGCAGTGGTCTGAAGACGATTCATCTACCTAGACTCCACACAGATTTGGCCCTTATGTGGAGGACTCACAAATACCATGAATTAAGTGTCTCTACACACCACACAACTGTGAAATGTAATCTCAGGTAATGATGCCTGGAGCCTTGCAGGGGACACAAGCAAACTTCGGAGCCAGTGAGGCATCCCAGCATTCTCTGGGGCAGTTTTAAGCCTGCACATGCAGTTGTGCCTCTTCTCTGCTCTGGCTCAGCCTGCAAAGTAGCTTGTTTGACGGTGAGGAGAGCAGTTGCAGCAGAGGAACCAGATTTCTAGGTCAGGTAGCATCAGGCACATCGAGCACCAGATCATGGCCCACGATCTATCTTATGTAGGTGTCTCTTAGTTAAAAGAAGTACATCGCTCTGATCAACTTGTTCCTCCAAACCTTAAAATTCTTCTTCAACGTTATCTTCAGCCCTGGCACGTAGCACTGGTGTGACACCCTGCTCTCATCCACCTGGAAGGAGTCTCTTCTGAGACCTGAAGTGGGAAGGAACTCTTTGAGAAGCACAGGGCTTTACAGTAGCAAATGTAGGACAAGAAAGGGTTAAGTCTGCTGGGTGAAACATTGTCAATCACTGGTGCCTGCACCCGGGACAAAAAAACAAGCTGCACCTGTACCCCGGCAATTTAAGAGATTCTGGTCAGCTCCTTTCCCGAGTGCTTTGTTCTGCCAGCTGCCTGTGTGCTTTGGGTGCAGGTGGGAGCATGGACTTTGCCATCTATAAAAAAACTTAATGGTGAAGATCAACTTCCGCTTCACCTCCCCAGGGATCAAAGTATCTGGCTTTCTCTCCTTCTTTCTTGCTTTCTTTCTTTCTTTTTCTTTCTTTCTTTCTTTCTTTCTTTCTTTCTTTCTTTCTTCTTCTTCTTCCCTTCCCTGAAAGACTGATAGAGCAAAGCTCAGGGAAAAAGTGGTTAAGCTAAGCTATTGAGTCTCCCGTGGTCTCCCCAGGAGCAGATCTTTGGTAGGTGCTGTTTTTTAAATTCTCTGCTTAGAGGAGAAAAAGGAAACAAGACAAAGAAAGGCAAGTGGTGACTCCTGCCTTAAAAGAAATGGAGGTTCTACTGAAAGGAGAGCTAAAGAACAATAGCCTAGGGAACCTCACAGCTGTACACACACACACACACACACACACACACACACGACACTTAGGATTCTGTGGCTTCCAGTATGAAGTGTGCACTCACCATGCACCATTGCCTCTAGGTAGGCAGTGTCACAAATATATCTGGCCATAGTACTTTTCACTACACAATTGTCAACCAGTGTAAAACCCCCAAGCATGCACCTTGCCAGTAACCGCCTCAAAGGCGTTGTATTAATTCAACAAAAAATTATCGTCTGCATATGCTGGCACTAAATTTGAGTTTGGACATACGGTGATTGCTACAGCTGACTGAGGACTCCCTGAGATTCATTTGGTGAAGCCCTAGCCCCTAGAACCTCACTATGTGACTGTTTAAGATAGGTCCAGCAAGACAGATATTAAGTTAAAGTTAGGCTATGGAGTGGGTGTGAATCCAGATCTCTTTTGTTTGTTTTGTTTTTCAAGACAGGGTTTCTCTGTGTAGCTGTCCTGGAATTCACTCTGTAGATCAGGCTGGCCTCGAACTAACAGATTCACCTGTCTCTGCCTCTCGAATTCTGGGATCAAAGGTGTGGGCTACAACCACCTGGCTCTACTATCCTTTCATGCAGAAGAAATAGAAACACACCAGGCACACATGCACAGAGAACAAAACCACTTGAAGACACAGCCAGACAGCAGAGGCAACAAGCCAGTAAGAGAGGTCTCAAAAAAGAGCTACTGATACCTTGATCTTAAACATTCAGTTCCCAAAACAGCAAGAAAATCAATGCTTGGCAGTTGCTTAGGCTCCTCTGATTGTAGAGTACTATGCATCAGCCTAGTAAACCAATAGGCATCGAGCCAGACAGGGGCCTGGAGCTGGAGGAACAGACAGCTTGTTAAAGAACTCAAAATCTCATGTGCACATGGGCAGGGGAGAAAGAAGAGGGACAAGTGGCAATCCTTAACCTTGCCTGTGTTTTTGAGAGTCCACCAAAGACCAGCATGTCTTGGGTGTTTCACTACAACATTGTGGCCGTTATCACAACAAACAGTGGGACCTCACTTCGAACAGAAAGAAAAAGAAATCCAGTACTGACAGTGTGACTAGGGAGGGAAGGAATCTAACAGATCAGACCTACAAGGTTAAGAAGCAAAGAACTATCCAGCACAGGCACATGGAGAAGGTGTGGGCTTCATTAGCAGCTGAAGCAATCAATGGGCAGCTGTGAGTTCTTCATAATCGCTTCATAGGTTGTTTTCCTGGAAGACGTCGGCTATTTCTTTTTAAGCCGGCTGCCCCATAGATTAACTGCCCCTGAGGAAACATGAGACAATGTAGAAACTGCTACTCGGGGTTCATCAGGTTAACACAGAGCTGGGAGTAGCTTCTAGGCATGTCATTTGCTTAGCTAAGTCCTCAATCCTCCAATCTGTAGGAAACGCTGAAGGATTCTGGTCTGAATCTTTTCCAGTTCTCCTGGGACCTTTACTATCCTTGGGGTTTTTTCAGTGTGGTGACTTGGGGAAACCAAGCTTTGTTTTTCATAGAAATCTACAAGAGGCTGGGTGTGGTGGTCCAGGGTCCCAGCACAGGGAGAGAAAGGCGAAAGAATGAGGAGTGTAAAGCCAACCTAGAAAAGTACAAGTTAGGGGCTAGCCTGAGCTATACGAGATCCTGTCTTAAAAGAACAAAATCTAGATGCAAGACTTGTATGTCAGGCCAAAAGAGCCTGGGTTGTATGACTCAGAGAGCAAGCTTCTACCTACGCAGGCAAGGATGCCTGGATGCACAGAATGGAGATGAGGCCATGTGTGGGGACTGTTCTTGACGTTCCAGTGGCTCCCCGAGGGAGGTGTGCAGAGTTCAGGCTGGAGCCCAGATGAGGAACATTAAATAGAAAGGCCTTTGGAGGGGATAGGTTCTCTTGATAAGTAGGGCTGCAGAGTAAAGTGCAAGTCCCCCAATCAAATCTGAATTTCAGGTTATTTCGGGGATGTGGAATGTCCCATGCAGCATTGGGAATGTATAATATCTGTCACAAACCTATAGTAGAGAATCTGTGATGAGGTTGGAAGTGGAGGGGAACACCTATGGTCCTAGACAAAGGAGCCAAAAGTAGGCCGATCTCTGAGTTTGAGGCCAACCTCATCAACATTGCACATTGTAGGTCAGCTAGACCTAGATAGTGAGAGGCTGTTAACAAAAGAAAGAAAGGAAGGAAGGAAGGAAGGAAGGAAGGAAGGAAGGAAGAAAGAAAGAAAGAAAGAAAGAAAGAAAGAAAGAAAGAAAGAAAGAAAGAAAGAAAGAAAGAAGTCGGTATCTCTGGCAAAATTCAAACTTGTCTGGCTGCCCTGAATTTTTATTTGCCAAACCTGGCAGTTATTATCTGCATGGCAAACAGCAGTTTCAGTGGGAAGGGAAACAGAACTGGCTCCATGCTGGTGGAGATGGGCCGAGAACTGAGTCATGTTTTCTGGGAAACTGTCCCCATGTTTTGGGGTTGGAACTGAGTGATCCTTCTATGTGGTATGTGGTTTCAAAGCCAGCAGGTTACAGCAAGACCAGATAATCATACAGTACAATCCTCCCATGCTCTTGGCTTCTTAGTGTTTCCTCCCATCTTAGCCGCTGGTGACCGCTCTAGTTCCTGGGCTGTGTCTTCTGGATCAAGCTAACAATCTATAGAAAAGTAGAAATACTAAAAGGAATCAGAGTCTGGAAGAGCAAAGAGAAAACAAGATGAGCAAGTGGTCCACTGGGAAGCTTTTCTGAAGAGCAGATGCCTTCCCTAGGTGTGCCAAACTGCCACCAACCCAAAGCTCCAGGTTAGGCCACAGCAGGTACCTCTCCTTTCAGTGAAGTCACCTCTAACTCATCAACTGACATATGGACAGGATCCTTGATTTTCAACTTCTCAGCCCCTAGAATAATTAGCAATAAAAATCTATTATTTGTAAGCCACTCAGTTCACGGCATTTTGTTGTAGCAACTCCTGAAACTCAATATCTCCTTGAACTAAGGTATCTATCCTTACACTGCAATGGGACCCAGATGTATGCTGTTGAACAGCCCTGAGTCTGTCATGTTACCTTGCCCTATCATTCTCCCAGAATAATTATAACCTGCTTGGAGAATGTTTTAGTCCGTTTTCTCTAACTACAACAAAGTACCTGAGAATTAATAACTTTTAAAGGAAAGAGGTTAATTTGGACTTGTGGTTCCAATTTCTGGTGAGTGCCTCTCCCCCTGCATCATAGCACAGCAGGAACATGGAAGGACACCGGGTACATGTAGGAGACAGAAAACATCACAGGTATCCCTGCCGCATCTCTTGTTCTCACAGTCACCAGTCCAGGGTCTGAAGAGTGGGAATCTGTCTCTTGAGGAAAGCACTGATTAGTTCCTGACAGTGGTATCCCAAGACCTAGTCACTCGCCAACATCAGATCACTCCTCAACACTACAATGACAGGAACCAAATTTTAACATGTGTTCAGGAGCCAATATGGCAGATCAACCGGACTTTGAGCTATTCAGGACTCAGGAACCATAAGATGATCCAGAAATACGCTGTGGTAGAGGTCACCAAACTACACCCCACAGGCTTGATGTGGTCTACAACCTCTGTGTGTGTGTGTGTCTGTGTGTGACACTTGATTGAAGAAATCTAAATGATTGATGAAAAAGTTGGAAAGAACAGCATTTTGTGACTTTTGAAAATGTTATAAAGTTGACTGACATTGCCAAAAAGTATTAAGAATTTGTTAATTTAAGAAGTTGTAAGGGGACCAATGCTTATCCTCATTATGTGAATATCTGCCGGCTTTTTTACTACCCAAAATTTGAAATATTTACTACTTAGCCTTTTACCCCCAAAATCAAGCAACCCAGTGTTGTGTTGTCCAGAGGCTCAATGTCAAGCCATGCCATGCATTCTTTCTTCCTCCCCAGATCCACACTTTTTTAAGCTTAGTTTTCTCATATAAAACTTGTAGGTGGATGATCAACAGGACTATAGGTTGATTTTCTTCTTTTGACAGAAAGCTTTTTAAATAATTCTTCGGTGGCTGAACATTGGCAAGTCAGTAAGGCAAGCCTGGTTGGTTTGTTTTTTTGTTTTTGTTTTTCCATAGTGTACTAAAATTGTACATTAGCTCTGTCTCCTGCTTTTATTACTAAACGTTCTAATTAGGTCTTACCCACTCTATTAATACAGTTCTCTGTTTCTTTTGTAATTTTAGATTTTTTTTTTAGTGTGTATGGCATGATATGTGCATGTGTATACATGTGTGTGTGGTATGTGTAGTGTGTGTGCTACAATGTGAATGTGCATGTGTGGTATGATGCATGTGTGTGTGTTTGTGTGTATATATGTTGGTATATTTGTGTATGTGTGTATACATGCCACACAGTACATGTGTGAAGGTCAGAGGACCACTCTTAGAAGTCAGTTTTGTTCTACCTTGTGGGATCCAGGACTCGAACTCAGGTCCTCATGCCTGTGAAAGCATCTCTGCCCACTGAGCCATCTTGCTGGCCCTATTATTTCACTTAAAAAAAAAATTTCTTCAGGTCTAGGTATGGTGGTATGAGTCTGTAATCCCAACACTTGTGATGTCAAGGCAGGAGGGTCGAGAGTCCAAAGACATTCTCAGCTCCATAGAAAGTCTGCAGCCAGCGTGGGTTACATGAAGCCTTATCTCAAAAAGTGATTTTTCTTCCTTTGCCACTACTTCTTTCCATTCTTTTCTGATAAATGGAAGGCACATGAGGAAGATGCACTTCCTCAGTAAAATGAAGGCTTTAGACATGGCAACTGTCTGGTCATTGCCCAGGGTCTGTCCTGCCTTTTCCTTTTTCTTTTCTCCAGAAAAGCTGAGGTGAGCTTGGAATCTGTTCAATACCACAAATTCTCCTATCATTATAGTATAATATTAATCGAGTTTACATTCATTTCTGAATCATCTTCAACTGGCCCCTACTTTTCCAACTTTCAGCCCTAACCCCTTGTCAAGAACTCGGCTTAATGACCTACTGACTGATACATACCAGTTCTGATGGTGGAGCTGCCTTTTGTTTTGTTTTGTTTTATTCTCCTTTTTGTTTGCTATTGTATTTGTTTTTTTGAGACAGGGTTTCTCTGTGTAGCTCTGGTTGTCCTGGAACTCACTCTGTAGACCAGGCTGGCCTTGAACTCAGAAATCTGCCTGCCTCTGCCTCCTGAGTGCTGGGACTAAAGGTGTGTGCCACTCTGTCCTTCAGGAACTTCCTTTTGTAAAACTGTGATGATTCCTCTAGAGGAGATAGAAATCCTTTTCAAAGTCAGGGGTGGCATCCTGGCTACAGTGTTTGGGGACTTGGAATGTCTTCCTCTGGCTGTCCGAGCTCTGCCGGAAGTAGCAATGTTCCTCCCTGTCTGAAAGTGTCTTTCTTGGGTGCTGTTTACTCATTAAGCATCCATTTGTTTTTCTTAGTTGATTTTGCAAACGCAGTATAATAAGCTCTTTGTGCTAAGCTAAGACAGTGGAGTTACACAGAAAGTCATCCTCCTGTCTCCTGGCTCACTTGTGGGCTTGTCAGAGGTGACAATAGGGTTTCATTCACAGATGTCCTTGTATTCAAAGTGTATTCACACTTATGTGTCTACCTTTTACAGAACTACATCATAGACATCACTCAGCAACTGTAATGAAGATGTACAAATCTAATTCCCATGGCCTTCTAGCCTGGATAGCCAGGACTGTTGGAGGAGAGGCAGGAAAAGTAGTGACTGTTTTACACACGATAGAAATGTCTACAGAAAGTTTGGGCTTTCTGAACATTTTCTGAATTCAGAGTGATCACGGCCTGCCTCAGGTACCTTCATTTAACTGAATGAGAGGTTTTCTCCATTGACAGAGAAAAAGGAGTGAGATGACTCATTAGGGGCCCCAGCCAGGAAGGGACTCTCATCTCAAGCACTCTGCTGCAGAATCCTTCAGCCCACAAGCTGTAAATCCTCCTCAGCTCAGGCAGCTGGGAAGGGGTGGTTGGGAGTAGGATTCTATGCTACCCCTTTCTCAAGGAAGCGCTGTGCACACCTAACCTATATTGTCACAGACAGCAGCTCTAAGGGCCTGTTGTCAGTGAACATTCCCACTGGAGTGACCACGAGCATGACCTGTCAGTCCTTGTTCCAGTGTTTATCCTCCATGTTGTCTTGCATCCAGTAAACATCCTGAGTCACTTGCTCCGCACCGCGACAGCGGCACACGCATGCTTCTGGATTACAGGAGCAAGCTCCACCTTCAAAGCTGTCAAACCAGAAGTCTCACAGTGACAGTATCCAGGGTGTCCATGCTTTATATACTACACCCCTGCTCATCATTTAGAAACCATCTCAGTTATCAGATTGGGGGTATCACCGTGTTTGTGGCCAGGTAACCCTCATTTTACATGTAAACAGCCCGAGGTGCAAAAAATAATCACTTGCAATTTAAAGTGCTTCTTTTAAATGAAAAAGTAAAAGTTCTCAATTTAATAAAGAGAGAGAAAAAAAAATCTGTAAACCAAGATGGCCGAGAACTGAGGTGCAGGATCCTATGAGAGAGGGGGAGGGGCTACATTCACATAACTTTCATTACGTCACTATAGTTGTTCTATTATATTGTTAGTTGCTGATCCCTTACTGTGCCTAAATTATAAGTTGAATATTATCACAGGTGTGTGTGCACAGGGAAAAAAGTGATCTATAAGACGCTATTGTGCTTCACAGATCCCCTGGGGACAGAGTCTGAGGAATGTTGTTTGAATACAGCTTTCCAGCTTGTGCCCCATTTGTGCCTAAGCATTCTGTTTCTGAGGTTTAGGATGGGATATTGTGCAGCCGGTTCCTGTGTGCAACAGGCTTAGGGACCACTGCCATGAGCCTCCACCTGGAGCGGGAGGAGTTCTAGGAAAGACTTTTGTTTGAGAAAGCTCTTACTGGGGGCAGGGGATGGTGGGTTGATGGGGCAGAGATTGGAGTGGAAGGCTGAGTCATGAGAACTGATGGAGTCTTAGATATGGGTCTGCTGAGGCTTCCTGTGTGTGCCAGGTGTGGCGGCCTCTGCCATCTCTCCTGGAGGGGCTGGTTTGTGACCACTGCTCTTTCTCTCAACAGAGTGTTCTCCCTGGCAGCAAGGTGCCTTCACTTGTCATTTGGATTACCCATTCTGAGAGGAAAATAGAAACCAGGGGGTGGTTTTGATCAGCATGCCCACT
The DNA here is from genome assembly GCF_004785775.1 of Grammomys surdaster. Lineage (NCBI taxonomy): Eukaryota > Metazoa > Chordata > Mammalia > Rodentia > Muridae > Grammomys > Grammomys surdaster. The sequence goes on from NW_021604721.1 coordinate 621,727, forward strand.
CTAGAGGATGTGTGTGTGTGTGTGTGTGTGTGTGTGTGTGTGTGTGTGTGTGTGTGTG
>NW_021604721.1:621794-690547 GCF_004785775.1 Grammomys surdaster
GTGTGTGTGTGTGTGTGTGTGTGTGTGTGTGTGTGTGTGTGTGTGTGAAGGACCTTCAGACCTCTTCCTGACATCCAGCTCCCAGCTCAGGAATCCTGCTTGCTTCTAGCTTCTCATCCTGCCAGGAAACAGTGAAAGCAGTGGCCTCCCTGATTTCCAGTGAGTAAGACAACATAAGCCTCAAAGAAAGGACTGCTCAAGTCTTCCCAGCTGAAATGAAATGCTCATATGCTCTTCAACTTCTCAACAAAGGGAGGGAGGGAAGAAGGGAGGGAGGAAGGGAGGGAGGAAGGGTGGGAGGAAGGGAGGAAGGGACAAAGGGACAAAGGAAGGGAGGGAGGGAGGGAGGAAGAAGGGAAGGGGAGGGACAGAGTATGGGAGGGAAGGAAGGAGGGGAAGAGAAGAAAAGGAGAGGGAATTAGAAATCCCACTGCTGCTAGCAGGCCAATTAGAAAATGAAATTAATTAAAGTTGCAAATAGGTAAACACTCTAAGGGGTTTTCCCCCTTGGAAATATATCCCATATTCTGATTTTGAGAAACAAGCTGTAACAATTTCTTAGCAGGTAAAAGGAATCATCTCAGAAGCTGCCGGCCTCCACTCCCTGCACCTCCCTTTTTTAAGTGTGGGCAATACCAGGAAATGAAGCCCTGCACAATGTTTGCAGTAGATCTTCCTATCTCCCCATATCTATCCAGTGTCTTGGGTAAACAGGACACAGAGTACACCAGGCCTCTTCCACAAAACACCTCCTGTCTACATCCCAAGCCCTTCATCATTTCCTCCAGACAAAAAACAAAAGAATGTGCCCCAAATTCAAACAGCAAGCGCATGCAGAGAAATACTGTGACAGGTGAAGGCTACTAAACATCAAGGCAAACTTGTGCTTGGGGAGCGTCCCCTCTGTTCTCGGGTTATTACTGCATAAATCTCAAGTGCACGTGTGTAATGTGAAATATACAGTGTTCACACTGCACATACAGCCACAGCAATGTGAATAGCATGTAACCTGCTGATATGCTTAGAAGGACTACGCATAAACACACGGCTCACAACGGGGTGCTATACCTCGTGGTAATATTTGCTCTATCCCTAACTCTATTCTATTTGACATGCTAATTGTCTTTCTTTTTTCCAGAGTCCAAGCATTTGGTTTGGAAGAATAAGGCCAAAGATTCACATTGTTCCAGCCGTGTGGCCAGCTGCTGGCTTTACCACAATGAGCTTCATTGTTGAGTAAATGGAGTCCCTCAGGTGAATGTAATTATGCAAATCCTTCCCTAACTACTAGCCTTTCCTGGCCCTCTCCCCAGGCTGCCCTGCCCTGGGCACACTGTCACTTCCAATTACCAAAGTCTCACTTGTTTTTCTGAGTGTCCTCCCTACATTCTGGGTCCAGATCCCCCAACCTGCTGCTGACTCTGCCCCTGGAAGGCCTGCTAGAGCTCCTGGGTGCCTCCATGGATAGACCTCCACACTGAGGTCTGTCTGCACTGGATGCCAAGCACTGAAATAGATTCCCTTTCATCCCCTAAGGCAACTCTACCCCTGACTGAAGGCAAACCTTACCTCTAAGGTCAGATGCGACAAAGAGAGATGGGTGATGTGTTTTTATTAAAGACCATGGAACTGGTATAGATTAATGATCTCTCTCTCTCTCTCTCTCTCTCTCTGTCTCTCTCTCTCTCTTAACTGGTATAGATTAATGATATCTCTCTCTCTCACACACACACACATACACACACACACACACACACACACACACACACACACGGAGGGAGGGAAGGAGGGAAAAAGAAAGAGGATTACAACCCTATGTGATTATGCCACTTGACTCTACTGTGACCCCCAGCTACAGACATGGAACACTGAGCTACAATGCTTATTTGTTGACAACTATAGACATACTTAGAAATAAGGAACCTAGGCAAAAATCTCTTGAAAGTCCCCACCTCCCATGATTTAAATGAGTCACTGTGTGCTGGGGATCATTTTTTCCATGTTTTTGGTTATTTCCCAGAGTCACTGAAATAGAACTCCGCTTCAATGCTTAATAAATACGTAACTACGGGGCTGGAGAGATGGCTCAGCGGTTAAGAGCACTGGCTGTTCTTCCAGAGGTCCTGAGTTCAATTCCCAGCAACCACATGGTGGCTCACAACCATCTGTAATGCAAACTGATGCCCTCTTCTGGTGTGTCTGAAGACAGCTACAGTGTACTGATATAAAATCAATTAAAAAAATTTAAAAACAAATAAATAAATATGTAACTACAAGGCCACGGTCAAACCAATCTGTATTTACTTCATGGAACTACCCATTTGGATTAAACAGTGCTTTCGAACAGCAGTCTGTAACCTGAATGTTTTACCTACCACCAGTAAATGGCCAGAGAGGGTTGCTAGGAGGTATACTGCAACGGTAATGAACCAAATAACACTTTTCCGATGAAAATAAAATACCCATAGAGCTTAGAAAAACCACAAAACTGCAAATCACAGATACATTAAATTAGAACTCAGCCTTGATGTCAAGCTGACCTTCAAAGGATGGACTATTTTGGATCCAGAAGGTACCAGTTTCTGTAACATGTCAACGTAGGCATGAGACTGAGCCTTGGGGAGCAGAGAGGGAGCTAAGACATCAAGCTCACTGGGGAAGGGCTTGCCTATTCCAAAGTAGAGGCTGTTGAGGTTGCAAGGCTTGGTTGTTCCTTTATTCACTCAAAAACTGTGTGACTCCAGTGGAATGGAACCAAAAAATGTTGGAAGGCACGTGGGCATGGGCATGGGGGGGAGGTGAAGGGAGGAGAAGGTGAAGAGCATTGTATGTGCTTTCAGCTATCTAGAAGTTAACACTTTAAAAAAGAAGAAGGAGGAGGAAGAAGAGGAGGAGGAGAAGCAGGAGGAGGAGGAGGAAGAGGAGAAGAAGAAGAAGAAGAAGAAGAAGAAGAAGAAGAAGAAGAAGAAGAAGAGAAGAAAGAAAGAAAGAAAGAAAGAAAGAAAGAAAGAAAGAAAGAAAGAAAGAAAGAAAGAAGAAAGAAAGAATGAACGAACCTGGGTTCTCGTAGTAAGATACAGTATCAGGTAACTTCCCATAGTAGGTCAAGGAACATTAAGTGTAGATGTACAAAGAATGAATTGATGTACCAAAATCTGCCACAGCTGTATTCAAAACTGGTTAAAAGTTACTTATGACATGTAGGAAATAGAGAATGGGTTTCTCTTACTAAATTATTGAATCATATGTGTATTGTCATATTTAAGTGTTCCTAATACAAGCCTATGCCACACACGTTTGATCCAAGTAGGCCCATAAGACAGAAAATTTGGTATTGCCTAATGGTATAGCTGTCCTATCATGATGGCCCTATGTGTTTGCTCACGTGTTTGGAGGTGGGGAATGCTGGTGTAAACTCACCTAGTGTGCTGCCAGCTATATCAAAGTGTAGCACATACAATCATGCTCAGTACACAGTGTCACACAATAACAGATGACTAGGCTACTAGGTTGTTGTTTTTCTTTTGTTAATAACATTTATCATTATCTTAGACTGTACTGTGTGAAACCGAAGTGTGCTCTAATACAACATGCTTCACTACACTGGCAAGCAGCCTCCTTCCTACATCTCGTACTTACTGCATCTCTTGCTTCAAGAGGCCACATTGAGTGAGTGACACATCTTCCAGGTTAGTGCATAAACACAGCAATGATCTTGCTTAACAATTCCATCCCAGTTTGCTTTCTGTTGCTGTGATAAACACTATGCCCAAAAGGAACGTGGGAAGAAATGGTTTATTTGGCTTACACTTCTACATCACCAAGGCAGGAATTCAGGGCAAGAACCTAGAGACAGGAACTGAAGCAGAAGCCACAGAGGAACACTGCTTACTGGCTGGTTCCCATAGCTTGTTCAGTCTGCTTCCTTAAACAACCCAGGACCATGTGCCCAGGGGTGGCCGCACCCACTGTGAGCTAGACCCTCAATCATTAATCAACTCCACAGCCTTGCCTATAGGTCAATCCATGGAAGAGTTTTCTCAGTTAAGTTCCCTCTTCCTAAATGACCCTTCCTGGTAACAAATTAACAGACAGTAAAAACAAACCCAAAGCAAGCTTGTAACAAAATAACAAACAACAATAACAAACCCTAAGCAGTACAGATGCATTTCTCAGTTGTCATTTGTATTGATCAGGTACTTTACTAATTCCTTAAAATGATCACATAAAGAGGAAGTTATTCTGTCTAGATTACAAAAAAGGAAATTGAAGCCTTCAGCCTACATCAAGGAAGAAACAAGAAGTGACCTGGCTCTCTCTTGCCACAAAGTGGTAAGGGTCCTGTTGTTAACAGCCTGGCAACTATGCTGAGCCTCCCTGAGGGACTCCGGTGCACAGGACCAGGGAGCTGGGAAAGTTTGAGACTGGTAGGGTCCCTGATGAAAATTTCAGCAATCACAGACCCTTTCCTGCAGTCACTCCTGGGAACATGAACACTGGTCTATTATTCTAGACTCTAGAATCATAATTGGATTTTTAAAAACCACTTTTTAGGAACATGGTTCTACTTGAAACTTTTTATTTCTTAGAAATACATAGTACCTTACATAAATATTTACACCATGGGGTAAGGGGATGATTTCTAAAAAACTGAAAAAGTACTTTCATTACTTAAAAACAAATTGCCTTGGTGAGGCTAATAGGGGATTGTATTTGATCAATCAACAAGTTTGTATCCATGTTGACTAATATAGACAGAAAAAGCAAGATTATTTTTGTTCTCATCTACCTCTTCTTCATGGACAAGGGACCTGTATCCACAGACAGATTAACAAAATAAGAACACACAACTTTACATTCACAGTCCAAAGAAATGTCTGTTCCTGAATTTGGCAAGTGCCACTGCTTGATCCATGTTGGTTCAGCTCTCCAAAAACTTGTTGAAATATAATCACTGCTCTGCATTATTGATAAGAAGGCATCTAGGGGTGGAGGGGACATTAAGAGGCAACCAGGGCTTTGTCAGCACAAGTAGATTAATGCATTAAAGGGTGTCTCAGTTACTTCTCTATTCATTGGCAAAACACCATGATCAAGGCAACTTATGAATGAAAGCATTTGATTTGGGGTTCCAAAGATCCCATGGCCATCATGGTGGGAACGTGGCAGAAGGCAGGCATGGCACTGGAGCTGGAGCTGAGAGCTCACATATTGGTCCACAAGCAGGGCCAAAGAGAGCTAATTGAAAATAGCACTGACTTGGAAACCTTGAGGCCACCCCTAGTGGCACTCCTCCTCCAGCAAGGCCACACCTCCTGATCCTTCCCAAATGGTTCCACCAAATGGGGACCAAGCATTCAAACATATGTGCCTATAGGGGCCATTCTCGTTCAAGCTGTCACAAAGGTTGGTGGATTATTTTGACAGCAGGTTTGCTGTAAGTGCTGATTTAGCTAGCTAGTTCACTAGGTCAATGTTTGAGGATCTCATACATAAGAAGGACCAAATGTAATTCCTTGACCCTGACCAAGAATCTTGAGCCAAAATAATACTCTTTGCTTGGTAATTTATCAGTCTGTGGGATTGTGTTATCCCTGCCCGGCAGGGATAAAGTTTTTATGGTTTATTTTATGTGCATTGGTGTTTTGCCTGTGTCTATGGGAAGGTGTCAGATTCTTAGGAACTGTAAGTACAGGCCAGCATAAGCTGCCATATGGCCGGGCAGTGGTGGCACACGCCTTTAATCCTAGCACTTGGGAGGCAGAGGCAGGCGAATTTCTGAGTTCGAGGCCAGCCTGGTCTACAGAGTGAGTTCCAGGATAGCCAGGACTGCACAGAGAAATCCTGTCTCGAAAAACAACAACAACAAAAAAGCTATCAAGGGCAGGCAATAAGGACTATAAGAACTTTGATTTCTGCTTTGACCAAATACATTAGACACTGACCCCAGGGAGAATTCCTATCCTTCCCTGACTTTGCTTGTCTCACCTTCAAAGACACCCCTAAAGTCAGTAGGCTCCAGAGCAAGTGGAACGTATCGTATCAGGCCCCACATCGAGCACCAGAAACTTTAGGATGAATTTTTTTCTCTTCCATCTTTCATTTTAACACATGATCCCATAACACAAGACAAGAAATGCTGAGCCTAAGAAACAGGGAAGCGGGGTGTTTATGTCCAGTCTGATGAAGCAGGCAGATGCGAAGAGACTTGAGCGGACAAAGAAGCAAGACCTAACACAGCTGACCGAGGCTGCACACGGCCTGTATGTGTTCAGATAGCCTCAGGTCTCCTGCATTTAGAAGGAGCTTTCCTCTGTTTCCTCATGACCATATTGTTAGTGTGGCTCAAATCTTACTATTCTGTATGATTTTAAAGGATCCATGGCCTCAGTGTGTGTGTGTATGCGTGCGCGCACACACATGTATTCATATTCATAAGTTTTGCCTTGTTTTAGTTGACTATTCATGTCAATTTCTCAGAAGGAATAGATTCATGTTGTGGTTGCTTGGTTTTGGTTTTATTTGTGTGCTTTCTTGAGATAAGACACCACTATGTTTCCCAGACTGTTCTCAAACTTTTGGACACAAGTGATCTTCCCACCTCAGCTTCCCAAGTAGCTATAACTACAGTGATTCACCAGCACACTGGGCAGAGAGTGAAGTTGTGACTAAGAACAAAATCCTCTTGGCCATGTGACAGTGGATTACTTTCTCCTTTGCTGTGAAAAGACAATAAGCAAGGCAGCCCAGTGACAATGTGTATCTGGGCTTATGGTTCTGTAGGGTCAGAGTCTGCCATGGGATGGAGGCCTGGCAGCAAGAGGGAGGCTTGGAGGCAGGACCTGGAAGCTGAGAGACTGCATCCTTAACAGCTGGGAGCAGAGAGAGCAAACTAGCGGTAGCTTTAGGCTTTCAATCTCAAAGACTGTGCCCCAATAATAACAATTCTAATTAATAACAATATAACAAATAAGCTTTAAAAGAAAGTTAAGTGTTTATCAACTATCCATGAGTGCTTTTTAAAAAGGGAAACAGAAAAGCTAAATCTACTTCAAAGATTTTAATAACCCATCACAAAGATAGTCTTGAGTAGCTTTAGAAACAGGAGGCTAGAAGTAGGAACCCTTTTCTTGGGTTGTAGTCCTGGGGATGGGTCCTGAAAGACAACAGTTGCCCCTCACAGGTTTTCCCAGTTGGGGAGGTGCAAGCAGGTACAGCCCTAACTCTGACATCTCTCCACTGACAAAGCTGTCAGCTTAGAGCGGTGCTGCTCATTGCAAGCCAGAGCCATGACGCGGGGCTGTCAGAGGGGATTCTTGACTGCCGGGGAGACAGCAATGCGGAGCTTAGAAATGACAGCAGAACAATGGGAAAATCCCACCGCGCAGTTATTAATCATGGAAGTAGGGAAGTATGCCCTCTTATGTCAGCAGCGAATGCCTTGCCGCGGAGGGGGGGGGGGACAAGGGGGAGGGGAGGAGAGGGTTGGGGAGGGGTGCTCTCAGCCTCTTGGCTCCCTCCCTCTGTCCAGTCCCAGCACCTACACAGTCAGACTCAGACAGGTGAACGGTGGATAGCAGGGAGCGCAAAGCTCTTCCTAAACTCAAATGTCACCATTTTCTTAGAAAAAAAAAGTATCTCTATGAAGGTGGAGTACATTGCTACCAGATGAAGGACACTGCAGAGTTTTGTAGACTGAAGTGGCAGAGGTTATTTTCTGCCTGAGATGATTAACATAACAAAAACCCTGTCCCTGACTCAGAACAACCTTCAGTGTTGATTCAGATTTCTTTAGGCAGAGATTTACCGAGCACACTTCTCCTGTGTGTGCACAGCGGCGGTGGTTACAAATATCTCCAGATAAATACATAAATAAGAAGAACAGTTTATTTCTTTTATGTTTCCCATGATTGTGTTTGTTATCCCTACTCCAGGGGTAACATCCAAGGGTAATTCAAAGATGTTCCTCTCCCTATGAACAGTGAAGAAAGAGGCTATGCGCCATCTGAAAAAGCTAATGTTTGCGTTGTCTCAGTCCTCGACACACCCGGAAAGAAACATGCAAACACATTTGAAAGACAGAGTCACCTCCAGCAGCTTTCCTGAAGGACTCTGTTAGTTCATTTATGGACTTGCTTTCTTTCTGTAGCTCTCTGAATGTGTATGCAAAGTAACCTGCTTTCTTTTCCAATTCTATGGGAAGAATTTTCCTTGTTTTCTGTGGGCTACAGAGAACTTCAAACGGATGCATGGCCAGTACTGTAGAACAGGGAGTAGTCCTTCCTTGTCTCAGAATCTTAACTTCTGTCCTTGTTTCTTTCTTCCTTTCTTTCCATATTAAATTCTAATGTTTCTTCTTTATTTTTCCTGTTGTTTCTGGTTACCTGAACTGGGATACCAGTGTCAAGGCAAATACAATATTTTATTGTTCTTTATTTCCATTGCTTAAATACTTTCTCAAAATATTTGTAGCAGCCAGTCTTGGGGTTTACTTAGGGAGAGGAGGCAGGAGAATCCCAAGTCACCCTAAGCTAGGTTCTTCCTCAGCTTGGGCTACAGAGAACCCTGTCTCCCTATCCCCCAGTTCCCCTAAAACAGTAGATGAACCATACCCTAAATTCCACATGACTCTTCTCACAGTTTAAATTGCCAAATATATTTTTAATATGGTTCAAATCTTGAAGTATTTTTATTTACTAATTATGTTTCTCACTATGCAAATTAGTATCTACTAGGCCTTTGCTTTTCTTTCCAATTTTAAAACTCTTTTCTTTCCAACTTTGAAACTCACTGGTCTTAGAGTCTTTTCCTGTTGTTATGATAAAATGCTCTGACAAGAGCGACCCATGGGAGAAAGGGCTCATTTGGTTCACAGTTCAAGGGTGCATCATGGAGGAGAAGTGGAGGGACTTGAAGCAGCTGGCCACACTGCATTCACAATCCAGAAGCAGAGGGTAGTGAATGCATGCTGACCCCTGCTTATGTCCCTTTGACATTGACACAGTCCAGGATCCCATGCAGGAAATGGTACCACTCACCAGAGGGTGAGGCTTCCTGCCGCCACAGGCATGCCTACAGGCCTGTGTCCCAGGTGATTCTAGGGTCTGTTAAATGGACAATTAGCCCTGACCATCACCTGTCCCAACTCCTGTTTGTACGCATTTATCATGTGTGGTAGCTTTGGAATATGCTAAAGTATAAGGCAGTGGTAGCTTTCTTTTTAGCTCTTTCTTTTCTAGAATATTCTTTGATGTTGTTACCTCTTCTTTCTTCTAAGTAAAATTTGAAAGCATCCTCTTGACGTTTGATGACATTGCTTTCATTTGAAAGACTCTTTCTTGAGCTACCTGGGGCAGGTAGCAAATGATTGGTAGCAAATATCCTGAGTCATGCTGGACTAAAGAATTTTGCTCAGAACAGCCTGAAGCCTGAACTCAAAGGCTGTCACAAATTATAGTCAAGAGCAAGACTCAGTCCATGTCTAAGGGAAATGTCAAGATACAGGTCCAAGGTTACTCTTTAATGGAGGAAAAATGTTAGAGAAAGAAGAAGCAAAGAGCAAGTCAGGGAAACAGACTGTAGTGGCCCTGGGAACACCGCTGGACTCTGCTTTTTCCTGGTAATGGCAGCAGTGCTATGTGGGTCTGGCTGTACATTCTGTCAAGAGGCAGCAAGGTTTTATGACTCTGTGCAAACAGTTTGCATCAATTTACCCAAGCATCTCTCCAATGGCTTGTGTCTGGAAGATTGTGTAGGAATCTACACCAGTTCTTGGTGACGCTTGTACTGCTGTTTCTTCGGTGCATAGCTTTGAGTGAGTTGAAGAAATATGCTGTAATTTTTTTTTTTGGAAACATGCTCCCTTTTGGAACCAACTGTGGAGTAATACTAATACTTGCTATTGGCATATTTTTCACTTAACTATGTTTTTAATCTGAAAGACATGAGTCACTCTGGATGAGGAATCAAGAATTTTCAACAAAAAGTATTAATGTGTAATCTATTTTCTGAAATCCAATTCCAGATAAACAGAATAATGTGTCAAACAAGTTCCCTGTGTGTAAACAATGCTTTGTATTCAAATATATCCTATCAACACTTTCTGAAACTCCTTAGAATTTATTCCCACTACGAATACTTTTTATAGATGGCATCTTCAAGAGTAAGCATTTAAGAGGACAGGTAACATAAAGAACGTGGTTTTCTCATCCTGCCTCCCAGTGTTAGCCCCCAACAAGAAGCTGTTCAATAAGCCATCAACACTGTTTGTTGATTTGCTTTGAAGAAATGCTTCTTTGGGGAACAGCTAAAAAGCATGACTGTAGGTCAGGTATCCATCATATCCATTTGTGTGAACCTCTCTTCCCTTCGATCACTGGCCTAGTTGGTATAACTGTCATCATTTACTTTGGCCACAGTTGACTAGTCAAGAGAAGTCAACCAGGGTATGTAGCATCCCAAGTTTTGTGGATACTGATCATAGTGTTTGATCCTGCAAATCGTGTTAGTGACATTCTTGATCCTTTAATCCTCTGGGGATACTGTGTCTGAATACTTATGCTTTCAGCCTTGGAACACTGAGCATCTGAGAGCTTGCACCCATGACTTCCATGAGCCTGTCTTAGACTACTTGAGACAATTTCCCTTGATGCATCACCTGAAGCCAGAGAGTCAAAAGCACCAGCTACTTACACTTCTCAGTTTGTCATTAGTCAGTGGTTGACCTGGGAATCCAGAAGCCCAGCCAAGTTGCCTTTGTCTGGAGAAACTCAGCACAGTATTAACACTTTAGAAGTCTCTTGCAGAATCCAACCAAAGATGGGGTTTTACCAAAGTCATACGTTACTTAGCAGCTCCCTTCCTTATCTCCCCTGCATCCCCTCCAATTCCTTCTTCCTGATAGCCTTTCATTATGCACACACAGCCTCATCACAGGCTTTGCTTCAAGTGAATGGGACCCAAACTAATAGTGGCTGAGCCTGGGTTACTAAGCTGGTGGCCTGGGGCTATGAGACAGAATCTTACCAGGATAGAGGTCTGCAGCTGCTGATGGTTTAGAAGCCAGAGATGGATAGACCTACAGACCGAAGCACAGACAGCCTTGATGGTGCTGCAGGCTCTGCCTCCAGGTATCTTTGAGGCTATTTCCTCTCCTACTCTTCCGAAAATGTGGTCAAGATAGCTAGATTTCTGTCAGTTACATTCGAGAAAATCCTAATGGAGTTAAGACTAAAGCTCCCAAGTGCTGTTGACCATTTCATGGGAAAACAGAACAAAACACTAACCTGCAGTCAGCATTGTGGTTTAGATATACAGTCGCCACCTCAAGACTCATCAGTTCAAGGCTTGGTTACCAGCTGGTCAGCTTTGGGGATTGACTGACTCCTGATCTCTTTAATGGAACATTCTACTGATAGATCCATAATCTGAACTACTGGGAGATGGTGTGAACGTTAGAAGGCAGCAGGCATGGGGTGAAGGTGAAGAGGGGAGAGAGGAAGGGAGGTAGTCAGAGGAAGTAGATCATGAGGGCTTGTCCTGGGAAGCCAGGCCTTGTCCCAGCTACTTCATCCAGTTGTTCCTGGCTGTTCTCACACCGTGGTTCCTGACTGCTACAAGATGAACAGCCATGTTATCACAGCAATGAATGGCTGAGTCACCCAAGTCACATACGACTTCGCACAGAATTTCAGGGCTTCACAGCCCCACTCCTGGAATCTTTGTTTGTTTGTTTCAGAAAATGCTATGTTAGCATCACAGGCATACTGGTGATTTTATAAGAATTAAACCCTTTGGGGCTGCTCATCATGCCTCCAGGCAGTAGAGCTAACCTAGCTGGGGAATCTCAGACATTTTCTAAAAACAAAACAAAACAAAACAAACAAACAAACAAACAAATGGAAAACAACTTTGGAATCTCATCTTCCTCCAAATAAACAGTTACCTCCTCAAAATAAACAAAACATGTAAATATAGTTGGATGTGGTGGTACACACTTGTCATCACAGCACTGTGGAAGGGGAGACTTACCCAGGTGGATGAGGTCCAGGCCTTACCAGCCACCAAACCTATCCTTATTACTGAGTTCCAAACCACTGACAGACTCCTTAAAATACCAAGGTGGAGGTTGTCCTCTGGCCTGCACATACATGAGTACCTGCATATGCATAAACATGCACACAATTGTGGAAATTTCTGTGAGCAGGAGGTTTACGGAAATGTGGGCAGATAAAAAATCTCTGGTATCACTGGGCACCAATTGTGTAAGCAACACCAAGCTGATTTATTGTTGCGTCCCCTTGTTAAGGAACTAACTGCTTGAAGCATTGAAAGTTCTTAGAACCATTGTTGGGGCCCAGGAGTTGCTCCACAAACCACACAAACACTGATCTCAGTCAGCCAGGAATGGTTTATTAAACACATGCCCTAAGACTGATAGATCATGGCCATAGCTCAGAATTCAGGGGCTGAGGGCTATGACCCTGAACACTTTTCTTTGTCACCTTATAAGGGCTAAAACCACAGTGAGCTCATATGCAGGTGCTGGAAGTTCTGCCTGGTGGCCTACCCTGACTCAAGCCATTTTAGACATAACAGTTCATATTGACCTTTAATTTGATGACCCCTATGTAAAGCTTTGTGGAATTTCTTAAGATTGACAAACCTCATACAAAACACAACAGGGTATGTGATCAGCGTGACCCTGCTCTGAGTCAAGTTACTTTTCTATATCAATGACTGGCAGGCATATTACACAACAATAGGAAATAGCTGGCAGGCATGAAACAAAATGGCTACAGCTATGCTGGGGTGACAGCCCTCAACACCATGACTTATGCTCTACCCACCCTGATTTTATGTTTGTCTGTCTTTCATGTGTCCAAAGGGGAAAGCACCATTTGCCTTAAGGCAGTTAGAGGGACTCTGTCTTCTCTCTATCTTGTGCCCTAGGTGGTCTGTCCTCACCTGGCAGTCCAGGACAGTGTGTCCCAGGACAGGGTGGATGCACACTTTCTCTCACACACAATTCCTACCCTTTTCATCAGTTCCGACACAGCGCTTAGCTGCCCAACACGTTCTTTGCTCTAACACCAAGAGCCTGTGGGTGTGTGGGCTCAGTGATGTGAGTGGGAACCCCAGGAACATGTGCCTTCAGCAGAAACTGATGCTGGGGAGAGGGCAGGGGTCCTACAGTGCCCTCGATGCAGTGAGCTGCCTGAAAGTCAGGGTTTTCATCAGAATCAAGCTGAGCGGGTGGAATCCAGGTATTGCGTGGAGGTATTTGCCCTAACCAACACCATAGTAATAGGTAAAAACAACACAAATCCCTTTGGGTAAATTTTGGGGACAGAAGAAGCTTATGTCCATCTGAATGTGCTATCTTTTGCTATGTGGATAACAGAAAACTTTTTTGTTTTTCCTAACTTTAAACTTCACTTATCTATAAGGGATATGTTCTGAGACCCATAATGGGTGTTTCAGACAAAAGCAAACCATATATAAATATATGGAGCCATCAAATATATATTTGCAACACCTACAAACCTGGGTAAGGTTTAAGTAATAAATTAGATACAGTGGTAATAGCAACAACATACAGTAATTTTTATACTATGCTGTAATAAAAGCAGTTTAAAATGTATGAATTGTTTATTCCTAGAATTTTCCTCTTAATATCTTTGGCTTGTGGTTGGCTTCAGGTAAACTTAAGCTCAGAAAGCAAAGTCTAGATAAGAAGGGAGACTTGTGTATTTATAAATGCACACATCTCTTTATTCATCTAGAAGAAGGAGGGAAGGGAAGGAGATATTACATTTGCTAACTGTATTTGTTAGGGTCATTTGCTAATCACAACTCTCCATTGTAATGGGTCCATGTCAAACACAAATACTTCCTCCATAATTAACTGCTCGTATCAGCTGTGCCATTTCTCTACCTCCTTTAATGATATTTTAAAAGATAAACTGCTGAGCGTGTGATTACTTTGATAGAGTCTGTGATTCCCAGTTGTCAACTTGACTACATCTGGAATTAACTACAATCCAGAAATGGAGGGCATACCTGTGATCCAGATCTTGAGGCATAGTGGCCATGAAAAGCTTAGGACCAGGCAAGGAAGTACACACCCTTATTTCCAGGAGAGAGAGGCAAGCAGAGCTCTGAGTTCAAGGCATAGTGATACTCAATTTTAACCTGGGCTATACTTTCTGCTGAAGGCCTACATAAGAACAATGAAAAAGGGACTTCCCTTCGTTCTTCTCCTGCTTGTACTTACTTGCCAGCACATCTGTTTGTACCTGCTTCTTCAGGATTCCAACTTGTACAGAAGACCAGCTGAAACACCAGCCTCTTGAGAGTGAGAAACTACTAGATTCTTGGACTTCCTATTCACAGCTGCCCAGGGTTGGGTTAGTTGGACTGCAGACTGTAAGTCAGTCCAATAATTTCCTTTAATATATATAGACATTCCATAAATTCTGTGACTCCAGAGAACTCTGACTAATAGAGAGTCCAAAACTGGCTGGTGCCTTTCTATCTTCTCTGCAATATATGTCTATTGCTTGCCAATAGATAGTGGAACTCAGAGCATGCTCTGGGATGCTTAGCTGATATTTTGATGCTGAACTGCTCTGACCTCCATCAGTAGAGACTGTACTTCTCTTCCTGCCCTTGGGAAGCTGTACTAACCCTCACCAAGCCCAAAAACAGAAACTGAGCAAGATACAGACACCTGAAGAAATCCAGAACTGTGGGTTCACAAAAGACTATTGTTGGTTATTATTTTAACAAACTGAATTGAGTCCAGTAGCTCACATCTATAATCAAACATACTCAGGAGGCTGAGGCAGGAAGATGACTATAGGTTCAAGGCCAGCCAGGGCTACATAGTGAGTTCCAGGCCAGCCCGAAACTGTCTTTGAAAAGAAAAAAAATACCTAATTTTGAAATATTTTGTGCTATGTTACTGTAGCTCTGTTTCTCTTAAATGGTGGGTTAAATTGTAAGCCCTTCCTGCTTCTAATGACATTAAATAGTGACCTGGGACAATATTCTCACAGAGATTTTGCAAGTGTAGTGCAATCCACGTGTATCAGAGCATGCAAATTATCTTATATAGTTGTCTTATAAGACAACTATAGTTTCCACAAATTTGCACCAAAACAGTGCACATTTAGTGAGATCTGGATAAAGCATGGGCTTCAGTGTTGGACAATCACAAGAACATACATAAGGATGAAAAACAAACAAAACTTAAATGCATGATGAGTTTCAGGGCGTTCAGGTCAGAGGGAATTTTACTGAGTCAATGTCTAACCCTTCAGATTTGTGGTCATCCGACACTGAAACCCATACTTTTTCCAAATCTTAATAAATGATTACTAGTTTGGAATTTGGATAGTATATTTCATTAAAGGCCTTCAAAATACTATTCATTTGTTGTATAATATCATTTCAATCTGGACAGCATTGAATGGCAGAATCATAGTAAGCCATGTAATTAAAAAAGAATCCTATTTCCAGTCACCTGTGTGTTTAACTTCCATGCGTTTCTAATCAGCTGCTCACTTTACAGTGCTCCTGTATTTAATTTTTTTTCTCCTCATTTTAGAGTTTTTGTTAGCTTTTATCTTTTCAAGTTTCTCTATGCAGCTCCAGCTGTCCTGGAACTCCTGTAGATCAAGCTGGACTCAAACCCAGGGATCTACCTGTCTCTGTCTCTTGAGTGCTGGGATCAAAGGTCTGTGCCATCATGCCCGGTTCTATATTTTGAGTATTGTAAACATTCAGAAAAAAAAATGTAAAGTCAAAGCAGACACACATCCACTCCCTGTCTAGTTGACAATTAACACTGAACTGTAATTGCTGTGTCGACTCATTGACTTCCATCCATGACCATTCATCAGTCTGTCCTGTAGCCATCTGTGCTCTGACTGCTCAGTAGCTGAGGACAAACATGTGAAGATCACTGCAGTGTGAGCAAAGCTTTGGCCCTTCCCCTCATCACCAGGGTCTGCAGACAAATCTACGGACAATCTGAAAAGTCAAGTTCAAAGGAAGGATGCCAATGAAAGAATAGACTGCCCCCAGTTTCAAGATGACTTAAGGCAGGATGAATGGAGGCCTTGCCCATCTGCTCTTAGAAAGGATTGGCAAGAATGCCACTCCTGTCTGCTGGCCTAGAAAAGGTTCCTTTATTAATTAATGTTCTAATTCTGAGTCATAGTTTGAGCCCTGCCCCCTTTTTATTAAAAAAAAAAAACTTCTGGGACTTCCTTCTCAATAGTGATAAAATCTAATATAACAAGGAGAGGAATCAAGGACTTCTGAGATGTAGGATGACAGAAACCAGCCCTGTGACTCTGTCAGTGGGTCAGGTGTCCAGGAAAAAAGTCGAAGTGCACTGTATAGAGACAGCAAGAGCAGCCAGTACAGGCAGGGAGATGGAGGAGGAATGGGATGACTACAGGAGTTTGGAAGTAGGTCCTTTAAAGACTACACTTCATCAGGACGGGAACCCAGGAAGGTAAGGACAGGGACGCAAAACAGGAACCTGAAGGCAGGAAGTAAAGCAGAGGCTGTGAAGAAACACTGCTGGCTGGTTTATTCCTCATGTCTTGCTGAGCCTAGTTATTTATACAGCCCAGGACCACAGCTCAGGGAGGGCACAGCCCAGAGTGGCTATGGGTTTATAACTGTTTCAATGACAGAAAAACCAGTGAGTTACGGAGACTTCTAAAACATTAAAAGAGACATTTTAGATTTTTTTCTCCCTTTTATTGAAAATAGATTTTTTTTTTCTCATACAGAATATACTGATAACCATTTCCCCTCTCTCCACCCCTCTCAGGTCTTCTGTCCTCCACCTCCCATCTGTGTCTGCTCCCGTCCTGTTTCTCAGTAGAAAAGAACAGGCTTCTAAATGATGATGATGATAATAATAATAAAATAACAAAATAAAATATAATAAGATAAGAAAACTGCCACATTGATGTTGAACAACATAAAGTATCAGAAGGAAAAGAACCCCAAGAGAAGGCACAAGAATCAGCGATCCCGCCGGGCGGTGGTGGCGCACGCCTTTAATCCCAGCACTTGGTAGGCAGAGGCAGGCAGATTTCTGAGTTCGAGGCCAGCCTGGTCTACCGAGTGAGTTCCAGGACAGCCAGGGCTACACAGACAAACCCTGTCTCGAAAAGCAAAAAAAAAAAAAAAAAAAAAAAAAAGAATCAGCGATCCCTTGTTAACACAGACAGGAGTCCCCTGAACACACTCAAATGAAAGCTATTACATATAAGCAGAGGATGTGGTGCAGACACGTACAGGCCCTGTGCTTGCTGCTTCAGTCTCTGTGAGTTCATATGTGCTTTGCTCACGTTAACTTAGAGGTCCTTGTTCTCCCATGCTCTGCCTCCTCTGTCTCTTATCCTCTTCTATGGGGATTCCTGAGCTCCAAGAGGAGGAATTTGATGAAGACATCACACTTAGAGCTGGGTGTTCTAAGATCTCTCTCCCTGTGTAATGTCTGGCTGTGGGTCTCTGTATTTGTTTCCATCTGCAACAGGAGGAAGCTACAGGAGGATGGCTGAATAGGGTCACTGATCTATGACTATAGCAGAGTATCATTAGGGCTCATGTTATCACTACCTTTTATATTTTCTTACTGTAGGTCTCTGGTTTATCAAGCCTCTGGTTCTTGGTCACCTAACAGTGACAGAAATGGTAACTCCATCTGGTGGAGTTAAACTTAAGAAAAGGCACATTTTAGATGTAAAGAAATATAGTTATGGAAGTATAAACCTATTTTATTCCCTAGTATGTTTGGGAGTGTCCCAGAAAATAGTCCTGTCTATAATCATGAATGTTGTACACACTATATACTTGTATGTACTTAGTATATTTGTGAGCTGTGTATACTCAACTGAACTCTGCCTTGCACTGGAAGTGTTCAATAAAAAAAGATTTTTTTGAAAAAATGAGTGATAGGTTCTATCCCGTCTAGCTGGATGGGTTCTCCATCCACAGTCAGATCTGTTTGGTACTATTAGAGAGTGGCAAGTACTTATGTTTTTAAAGAGATCAGTCAAATGAAAACAACCCTCAACTCTTTCCTTACATCTCCAAACACACTATAAGGTGACTCCTTAAAGCTTGTAGGTTCATCTTGGAGGGTGTAGGTTCATCTTGGAGGGTGCAGGTTCATCTTGGAGGGTGCAGGTTCGTCTTGGAGGGGGTAGGTTCATCTTGGAGGGGGTAGGTTCATCTTGGAGGGTGTAGGTTCATCTTGGAGGGTGTAGGTTCATCTTGGAGGGGGTGTTCTTGGTCTAAAAAAATCCCACAGCCTGCGCCATGTATTCCAATGTCTTTGGACTACTGAAGTTTTCTTTGAGTTTTGTTTGTCTTTGATCTGAGAACTCCAGTATGCTTTGTAACTGTATACAGGATTAAATACTTCCTCCATTTGAACAGAAACCCAAAGCACAGAGGTCTAGGTAAAAAAAGGAGATCAGCAAGTTCATTGCAGCCTGGTTTAGAAACAAGAATTTCTCTGAATGACAGTTGCTTTGTTTTAATGTCAAATTCATTGATGTATAGATTCCCTTTCGATAGAACACAGGCAACAGAGCCATTTGATAAAAGAAGCCTAAATGTATTGTAATGTATTATGCTTCTTGCAATTGTAAAAACCAGACAAAAGACCTAATTACCAACACTGCTAACAAACTACATCCCTAGAGTTAAAAAAATCCTATAGCTGTGAGCTATGTTTTCTAACATTCTGTTATAGACCAATGGACATTTTCATTATAAACTTGAGGAATGGTCAGATAGAAAGCTCTGGTTGTGAATTTGTTCACAGGACAGGTTCAATCCCCTCAGTCCTCCTGTGTTGGAGTCACTTGGAAGCTGTCAAACACATGATGTAGTCCACACAGTACCCATCCCCAGCTTAACCTCCCTCTACCAGTATTCTAAGCCTCTGTGTCCAATAAAACCCAAGACCCACTGATTATCAGTGTTCTGATAATCAGTGTTCTGATTATCAGTGTTCATGAAAGGCAGACTACAATATAACATTAAGTTGAAATTTCTTCAGGAACAAATGCTGGAAAGATTCCTTAATCAGTGAATATAAAAATCCATCCAAATATCCAAAAATAACCAAGGCTTATGCCACATAAAAATTCAGTGAGAGGTTTGTCAGAGAAGACTTGAGATAAAGTAATGGCTGAAAGTGTCCCACTTCTAAAGGAGAAAAGTGTTCTGTGCAATCATTTCTTCCTGAGTCAATTTCTACTTTATGGATTATAACACTTGAAATGATGGTTCATGAAGCACAGATCAGAGTTGTTGGGTTTTTTTTCCCAGTTAGATTTTCTAAGATTAAAACACATCCTTTTAAAATTAGGCAGCAGGAAGCATGCTATGAAAAATAAGTTAACTGGCATGAAATTTGGACTCTGATCATCTTTCCCTACTAACCTGAGGATTAATTTTATACTATATGTGAATAAAGAACTTGAACAGGATTTCTACAAGTCAGATATAAATTAATCATTTTATATCTCTACCTAAAAGCCTTTAATAACCCCCCATATCGCAAAGGACAAAGTTCAAACCTTAGTTCAAGGCTTCCTATCTTTCTCTTTTTTTGCTAGATTTCCCTTTCAGTTTCTCAAATCTTGGGCCCTTGGCCTCTCACCTCTCACTGCTGGGCATCATTCTGCCTGCCCTCCTTAACAGCATGTAGTAAGCACTTAACCAACCCTGCATCATCACTAGCGAGAGATGAGAACGAGTGTGTGTAAGATACATTGCACTAGACACCAAGAGGTTGAAGGCAAACTGTACTATTATTTGCATATATGTTATCTAAGAAGGATTTCTCTATTGTAGAACAACTGAGAACATTAGGAAGAAATATTTATATTTGAATATATTTAATTTGCAACCAGGGACATGAACCTCAGAAATCATTCACTCTTCATCACTGAGAGGTACATGCAGTTCTTGTTTGCTCAGATAACCTAGTGAAGCATCTTATGGACAGGTGCCACAGAATCTTAGAGACTCATGAATGCATTTCCTGTTTGACATCATCTTCTTAATGCCTATACTTTGAGGTATACTTTGATATCCACTATAAGTAAAATGAAGGTAGGGAGATGACATAAAACTTGTGTAAAGTCACAAAGATGATAAAGTCTGAATTACAACCAAATTTTGTCAGACTTCAGAACAGATAAGGCAATGCAGGAGGTCCTAACACAGGACCCTGGTGATTCAGAAGTCCCTTTGAGGCCTTACTCCTTGATATCACCTGCATCTACCAGTCCTATCTGGGGACAGCTTGGTCCTCTCAGTATTTCTCTTCAGACGCCACTTTACAGTGATTTTAGAGCAGCTTCTCATTTAGGTAGTAAATATACTACTTCCATGTGTTTGCTACCTGAGTTTTGGTCACAGAGTAGGATCAGTAAAACATGAAACAAAACAAACAACCAAAATAAACTAGCAAGAGTTGGGCATACTGGTCCATGCCTGTAATTCCAATGCTTGAGAATTGTAGGTAAGAAGTTCAGGAATTCAAGGTCATCCAAAGCTACAAAACAACTTCAAGGCCAGCCTGGGTTACAGGTGATCTTGTTTCAAATAAGTAAACCAACCAACCAACCAACCAACTAACCACCCACCCACCTACCCACCCACCCACCAAAATAAATCAGGCCCTTCTGTCATGTGAAAACAGAAAACACAACAAAATGGTGTCTTCTATGAAACAGGAAGTATGCTCTAGCCAGACACTAAATCCACCTACTGAACAGTGGTCTTAGGCTTCCTAGCATGCAGAACTATAGAACAATATACTTTAAAGCATTGGATTATAAACCACTGCCTTCCTGAAAGTCACTAGAAATATCTGGGTAGTAAAACAGCCATTCACAGCTGCCTTCCATATAACTATGATTTACATATAGGTAAGAGTTTATAGAGTCAAAAAGACAGGGCTTCACATGCTCAGTTCTTGCTCTACCACTGAGCCACACCCTTAGGCTTCTCACTGCTAGTCCCATTCATCATCTCTAGTACTTAGTTTGACACACTGGGATAGCCAAGTGGTCATTAAGGCTTCATTTTCTGACAAAAGCATCAATTATGCTCCTTAACACTCAGAAAATGTGTCACCACGACTATCAAAGATTATAAACTGTTCCTAAAGATTAGTCATTAGAGCTAGCACATCCTTGGGTCAATGAACACCTACTATGTTACGCATATGAAAACTGAAAATTGGAGTTTGAATTTGAGTTGTGAAAATCAATCAGTATTTGCCCAGGGGATACTGAGCATTGGACCACATTGGAATGTCTGTGTTTGTTACTTTTCTTCACTGTGATAAAATATAGAAGCAGCTTGAGGAAAGAAAGATTCTGAGATGTTAGCCCATTATGATGGGAAAGTGGAGCAGTGTACATCAGAGTGGCTGGGAAGCAGAAAGAGAGAGAGAAAGCCTTCACCTTACTAGGGGTCATTGCATCTCTCAGTGTCTCCTAATTTCCATGACTGCCTCCTTCCATTGAGCATGAGCCTTCAGTACCCACAGCCTACCTATATGTGTTTAAGTTCATGAATACCTGTGTGTGTGGTGGAGGCGGGGCATATGCATGCCACAGCTCATCTGTGGAGGCTGGAGAACAACCCTGGCTGTCAGTTCTCCCCTCCCGCCATGTTTTGAGACAGCATCTCTTAGTCGTTTGCCATTTCCTGTGTTGGTTTGCTGGATGGATGCCAGTTTCCGAGGATCCACAGGACTCCTGGGACTGTAGACGTGGATGCCTTGTCTGTCTCTATGGGGCTTCTGGAGATGGGGACTCAGGTTCTTATTATCCATGGTAAGCACTTTCCAGGCCGAGCTGTCTCCCTAACTCAGATACCAGAGCACTTCTAGAGTGCATTTTTTTTCAACTCAAGAGCTTCTGAACCCTTGCTTGACACAGGCTGGAAGTCTTCCAACTGCCATTGGGATGGTTCTGTGGATTTACCTTGGTTTGTCTTTACTTTCCCTGTAGTGATGAGTCTCCACGTAAAAAGTTAGATGGTAAGTACTTTTTTTTTTATTGAAAGAAAAGATTATTTTGAGTTTGTTTCATCTTCTCGAATATGTAACTATCGCCCCAAATCACAGAAACGAGAGACATCAGGAAGTATGTAAAATAAGAGGATAGCTTTATTTTGCTAGAAGGCAGTAAGTACACTGTCATTTCAGAAGTTCAAGGCCAGACTTCTTGCAAATGTTCTCAGACAGAAACTGGCTATTGACATCCAAATTTGTCTTCCCCACAAACACAGGAACCACGAGGCAGTTGTGGGTCCGTACACTTAGAAACCTACGGGGAATGCTGATAGAAATTGCCCAAATGGGTAAACATTCAGGCTGAACTCAAAACAAAACATACGACATAAACAACACAAATCTCCCAAAAACAAAAAGAAAAAGAAGTGCAATGCTTTTATAAACCGACAATGACAAAAAAAAATATTCCTAAAAAAACGAAAATGTACAACAAATGCAAAATTCTCCCAAATAAGTTTTCCAATTACAAAAGGAAAAAGGTATATATATAAAAATAAAAAAGTCTGGAATACTAGTGCATAGCCCGTCATCTAACACCAAGTCTTTCTTTTTTTTTTCTTCTAAGCTCTACGTCCTCTGACACTAACTAGCAGCGTGTCTACAGGCTAAAACCATAGCAGCGAAACACAGTTCTCCATTTGGCATTTACAAAATTAAATTACTAAATAAAAATATAATTTTTAATAAAACTATTTCATACAGTAATAATTTTTCAAGCAAGCTGACAAAAAAAATTCTCCTCATGAGATGGTTTAGTACAATAAAGGTATTTCCAAAATTATTAACCACAAATGAGTGGTTATAGGTTCCATTAAGTATTACTTGGTATTTAGCTAACATTCATAATAATGCTTTTGCTGGTTTTTAAAAAATATCTGTGTATGTTTAGTGACTGAGATACATGGAATACTGGGATATTTCTTTGTGTAAATGTTTTTAAAAAATTCGCCACAGTCAAAAATACTGATCTGTTGGATCCTCTAAAATACAAATAAATCATTTTATTTTTTTTTTTAAAAATCTGATTATGATATAAACAAATGGTTACAATTCATTACCTAATAATTTAGGTAAGACTGCTATTCGTTATTTTTTTAAAAAAATCCTTTTTAGTTGGGTGAAATGCAGTAAGATTTCAAGCAACTAAAACGCACTTGGTGCTGCTCTCAACTGTTGTACCACAACAAAAATAGGTTCTTCTCTCAGTCATGGAGGGTTCCATGTTGAGGAATGATGCATCAAAAGTCAACTTTAAGTGTTCTGAAAACCATAATGCTTTTCTGGAAATGTCTCACATGACCAGAGTCCGAGCTGAGAACGTGTTCACATATTTCCGAGCCTGACTGGAGGCAGTCATCTGGTCCTCTGTCTTCCCACAGGATGCTGGCTCCCAGGCACCACCGCAGGGCTAATGGGGGAGGAGGAGACATCAGGGTCAGTCAGGTCAGGAAGTATGGGCTTCCCCACCCAGGCAGGACAGCCCAGGACCGGACTGCCACATGGGAAGCCATCCGTGCTGGGAAGCCTTTGTCCCTCAGAACTGAGTACATTTTCGTAAGGTATAACATCTTGTTCTTAGAATGCCTTCTGCCTTCTAGGCAGTTTTACAAGGTTGGAGACAGGTTTTGGGTATCACTCTGCAGATATCTAAGGCAGGTTCTTGGCCTTTACTCACTCCACAGACTTGATGAGCTTTTGAGCCAAGAAGCTTAATTTCCATACTGTACCACTACCAGATAAAACTTACACACACTTATACAAGTACCTAAAATATATACATATATTTGCACACATGTACATTTCA
Source organism: Grammomys surdaster (assembly GCF_004785775.1). NCBI lineage: Eukaryota > Metazoa > Chordata > Mammalia > Rodentia > Muridae > Grammomys > Grammomys surdaster. The sequence continues at coordinate 645,734 of NW_021604721.1, forward strand.
AAGTTAACTTTATTAGCATGTACATTAGCACAGCTTCTTTTTTCGGTGTTGAAGGTTAAACTCAGAGCCCCACACGCTTGCTAGGCAAATGCTCTACCACTGAACTACAACTCCAACTCCTAGATTAGCTTAACTTTTCCTTTCTTTTTAGACAGAGTCTTATGTATCTCAGGCTGATCTTGAACTCACTGTGTAGCTGAGCTGACCTTAAACTTCTAATGTCCTGCTAACTTCCCAAGTGCTGGGTCAGGGCTTAATGCATGGCAGAGACGTAGTCTACCCACTGAGATACATCTCCTGGCCCACTTTAGCTTAATTTCAAAGGACACATTTAAGTCACAACATAAAAGTAATAGAGAACAACATCCAGACACCCAGGACAGTACTGGGTCCTACGCATACACAGTCACATGTCCATATTACAGACACACCACGAGGAAGGTTCCGACAAACTTTAGTTGGACAGGGAAACAAAGAGGTGAGGTTTAGGGGGAACTTGCCCAAGCCCAAGGCGTGGTGCACATACAGCAGCTTGAGCTCTGTTCTGCCCACCGTACCTCCTGGTTCCTGCTGTTCCTTCATGTCTACTCAAACTGGAATATGTACAATTTATGTCCCACTTAATTCTCAGAATGATTTACAGTATTCTTAGCACAAATACAACAGTGATTCTAAAATAAAGAAATAGGGCTGGAGAGATGGCTCAGTGGTTAAGAGTGCTGACTGGCTGCTCTTCCAGAGGACCCATGTTCAATTCTCAGCACCCATGTGGCAACTCAAAACTATCTATAACTCCAGTTCCAGGGTATCTGACACCTTCACAGAGAAATACATGCAGGCAAAACAGCTATGCACACAAAGTAGATAAATAAGTCATTTTGTGAAGAACAAAAAGCAAGAACACTAGGAAAGGGAGACAATATGAAGTTGGGGAGCGATTTATACACAAAATATTTATTGAAGGGGACAGTGTCTAGACAGAGGTGAATTGTGACCAGCACTCTGAGCTCCCCAGGAGTCACTTCAGAGAGGAAGACAAGCATAAGCCCTCAAATCAAAACGAAGTCAGCAGTTTAGGAAAAATACTGTTTCTGGTATTGACATCTGACAGGAATTATTTTCCACAGAACAAAAGAAAGACCATATCCAGGCACAGTGAACCACAGCAACCCCACATTTAAGGGTCAGAGGTAGGAACCTCAAGACTCTGGGGCCAATCTAAGCTACCTAGTGAATTCAAGGCCAGCATGGGTGACATAGCTATGCTTTGTCTCCAACAACACGGCTTTTACTCTCCAGAACCTCATGCTTCTTTTGAGAGATAAAACACACATGTGCTTTTATACAGTGTAAAAAGGTATGTGGAGGTTTGTGGTGCCACAAGCAAGCGAACAGGACTTGAGACTCTGAGAACACTGTTTACGAATGGCTGGAGGGAAAGGGTAGTGGGGGTGGGGAATTACGATTTGGACAGCGTTGGTGAGAAAAACTATGGAGAAACAGAATGTAGTGGTTGCAGGGCATCATGGAATGGCCCTTACACTGCATCACCATGAACCTGTCACACTTAACTCTCATACAGAACACCCATGGAGTGGGCACCCCAATAGTACCCCACCTAGGTCACACAGCAGGAAGTTACACACGAGCAACATGCTCAAGATGACATCACTAAGAAACGAGGGAACAATGATCTGCATGAAGTGGAATTTGCCAGCTCACATGGCTAAGCAGCGGGAGATGCTGCTCCCAGCAGACCTTCTATCAAGAACACAGTAGGGACGTTGATAGGAAATTCAGGGGTTCAATCACCAGGACCTTCCGGTGCAGACAGAACCATGGGGGTGTGGAGTGAGAAGTGACATGCTTGTTGCTGAATACCTATGACAACCCTGAATAAACACTGCCAGAATGATGCTGAGGTCCCCCTTCTACTCCCACCCCCACTCGCCCATCCCCGCCCCCACCAGTGACTACACTAAAGTTCCAGTGACTTTTGGTTTGCAATGCTGTGTTCAGACTTCCCAGAGTCACAGCCTCTTAGCTCACCTGGCTGCCTCCAGATCACAGTCAAGTGCACACGTGTGCTCTAAACATACAGGTGCAACTTGAAATACTCCATAGCGAGTGGGCCGTCCTACAGACTTTCAAGGGACAGCATGTCACAGACCAAGATGGCAGCCATTCTAGGTTGACTTCTAATGCAAAGTCACATTTGATATTTTCCTAAACAATAAGTTTAGTTACAAAATTCTTTGAAATGGTTCTAAACCAGCAGTTCTCAACCTGTGGATTGCAACTCCCGTGGGGGTCAAATAACCCTTTCACTGGGGTCACCTAAGACCATGGGAAAACACAGATTCATACTTTACAATTCAAAAAGTAGCACAATTAGAGTCATGGAAGTACAGACAAAAATAATTCTGCAGCTGGGAGTCACCACAACATGAGGAAAAAGGGTCGAAGCATTAGGAAGGTTGAGAACTGCTATAAAATGAGTATGTCCCTGGATTCAATGCACAGACCGAGGACACACATCTCTGAGCACTGCTTTGGTCCACCCAAAGCCCCTACTTTAGCCTTACTGACTGCTGACTTGCTGGAGTGAAAATTTTCCAGTGGAGCACAGAAATATAAACAGACAGATTACATCACCTAAAATAATACAATTTAATGTTTTATCTTCAGTTATTGAGTTAGTGCTTGTAATCCTTGCAGCAAAATATGACAGACAATAATTAGCGGTTGAGAGACAACAAATCCTCCACATAGACATATGCAATGCGTAGAAACACTGACTAAAGGAGGAAGCCTACTGCAGTACCTCAGCATCTAATCTATCTGCAATATCTAATGATACTGTGTATTAGATTTAAAATTACAGATATATACAATACCAAAACCATGTATTTGCAAAAAATGGAGGAGGAACGAAGGAAAACAAAACATACCGAACAAAAAAGGATTATTTTCTATTTTTCTCTAAAAGTTTTTCTACTTAAAAAAAATGAAATTTTCTACTTGGCTTGACTTAATACAGAATACAATTCCTGCATGTAGATTAAGTGTCTTAAAATTCCACAACGATATAAGTTATGTTTGCTTTTATTTATGCCTCCTGCTGATGGTCACACTCTGATCCATCTTTTGTAGTATTAGGTATGTCGGGTGACTCTTAACTGTCCACGTCTGTTCAGAGAATCTTGTCAACTTATCAATTTGAAAATGGTTGTGATTTTGACAAATCTTCAGGGTGATTATCCCTGGATTAACATTTTGGCCCACGCTGGGGCATCTCTTCCCCCTGAGGGACCAGTCACACACACACAGGTATAGCAAAGAATAGAGTTTATTCAGGGCATGGGGAGGGGAGCCAGGAGGGTAGTAGAGGCAGAGAGAGAGAGAGAGAGAGAGAGAGAGAGAGAGAGAGAGAGAGAGAGAGAGACAGAGACAGAGACAGAGAGAGACAGAGAGAGACAGAGAGAGACAGAAAGAGAGAGCAGAGAAGTAGAGGCCGGCCATGACCACGTGGAGAGGGGGAAGGGAAGGGGGGAGGGGGAGAAGCTAGAGGCAAGAGATCAAGAGAGAGAGGAGGGGCAAGAAGCCCCTTTTATAGTGGGCCAGGCCTACCTGGCTGTTGCCAGGTAACTGTGGGGCGGAGCATACCTGGCTATTACCAGGTAACTGTGGAGGTGGAGTTTAGACAGAATACTAACACTCCTGAACTAGATATTTGAGATGGAGTACTTTTGTGGGGACTTTTAAATAATCAGATTCTCCTACAAAAGAGAAGCTATAAAGATCAAATTCAAAATAATTAAAATACCCAGATGTCATGTCATAAGCCTCAGAGACTAAGGCTGGTGAGAGGTCTCAGAACACCTGGTTCTTGGTGTATACACAGCAGTGTGCAGTAAGCTACTGTGTGTAAGAATCATTGTAGACAAAAAGGCCAGCTAGCATGAGCTAAACAGCTCTCTGTGAACTAGGAGAGCACAGAGCAGGCACATCCCACAGAGAACGTAATAAACTGAATAGAACAGGTACCAATGGTGAGAAAGTAGAGCAGGTCAGGTAGTCGGTTCAAAGGAAGGACTGTTCAAGCAAGGGGGATAACCCGAGAGTAAAGGGGTTACTTTGCAATGAGGAAGAACCCGAGTTGGATTTCCAGAAACTGTGTTTTTAAAAATGGGGAGGTGGAGGGGGTTGGCATGGTAGTGTGCACTTGAAATCCTAGCACTAAGAAGGCGGGGACAGGTGGATCCCTGAGGCTCGCTGGCCAGCCAGTCTAGCATAAGGATTTAACAAATTCCAGGGAGTGTCTCCAAAAAAGGCAATAGGGTGGACAAAATCTAAGGAATGATACCCAAGATTGTCCTCTGTGCTTCTCCCAAACACAGAGAGAGGGAGTGGGAGAGGAGAGAGAAGGAAAGAAGGAAGAAAGGAGAAGAGGAAAAGAAGAGACAAGATCAGCTTTTGTTTTTCCTTAGGATCTTGAACCCGGGGCCCTACAGCAATTTCTCAAGTATATGATAGCTCTGACAAACCGGATTATTTTTGAACTCGGTCACCCCAATCTCTTGTGTGTTCCTGTTTTCGGCGAATCCTGCATTTCTGTCTCGTTTACATTAAGGGAGCCTCCAGGCATAGCAGCATCTGCATGTGGATTCTCGCTGTTCCCAACCCCTGGTGTTCAGTAGCTGTCACCCTGTCTGAATTCATTTAAATGGTAATAAACTCCGACCCTACATCCCCCTGCAGCGGCCCTGATAGTCGCCTTGCTTATCCTGTAATGGATCTTTCAATGCCGCTGGGCAGATGTGAACTATAAACAGTCTGCTAAAACTTTAACTGGGATATCCTGTTAAAGCACTTTGAAAAGAAAAAATACCCAGACCCTTTGCAGAAGCAGAATAAGTGAAAGGAGACAAGACCATGTCCACAGGTGGTTTTCTGCCAGAACTAGACTATCTCAGCATTTCCTCTGGGTTCCCCTTATGCTGAATAACTGCATTATTACATTCATAAAGCCACCTCACATAGTGTCAGCTGAGGTCAAGACGCCTGGGAAATTCTATTTTACAATGTGAAGACTTTATAGGACAGCTAGATGAATCTAATAATATATATATGTGTGTATATATATATAATTTTATTAATGTTATAACATATAATTACTATTTTATTAATATTTATATCACTTTTTAAAAAAAACTAATATGCATGGATGATGGTATCTAAAGAATCCAGAGTAAGAATTCTCTGATTCTATTTAATTCACCCAAACAAAAAATACTACTTATCCTGAATGAGATTCTGAAAGTCAGAATTCCTTCCCACAGGTTCATCTGTGTAAAACTGTATTCATAAAGTATGCCATTAAGAAAATCTTAATTGGGCCGGGCGGTGGTGGCGCACGCCTTTAATCCCAGCACTCGGGAGGCAGAGGCAGGCGGATTTCTGAGTTCGAGGCCAGCCTGGTCTACAGAGTGAGTTCCAGGACAGCCTGGGCTATACAGAGAAACCCTGTCTCGAAAAACCAAAAAAAAAAAAAAAAAAAAAAAAAAGAAAATCTTAATTGTATCTTAAGTCAAGAAGTTGCTAAGGTAAGACCAATGGGTACCAAGCTTCAGGGTTCCTAATTGAGGGGATGGATGATGCAGGTGGTGATGGGATGCCCCCTACCCATTAGTGCCTCTACATCTAGGTTAAATTAACAATGGCTAATGCACAGCAATCTTTTACAAATACGAGCTTTGATCCAGATGTCTCTAGAGGTTTTCTCTCTGCCAGGTTTATAGACACCTTAATAACTTACATCCTATAGTTTGGGATACCCAAGGTTTGGGAAGAATAGAATAGCTCTTTCTCTGGACATCTTCTAGCACCTGATTATCAGTAGTCAGACAATTGTCAAATCGTTTTGAAGCAATTTACCTTTCCTGGCCTCCTTGGTGAGCCGCAGTTTGCTTGGCCTCTCTATTCCAGAGATACGCTCGGAAAGCTTGCTTAATTTATGTCACCAATTGTACGCAGGTCACTTAAACAAATTTCTGAGAGTGACATGGGTGGGAAAACAGTGACCAGAGAGAATTCCAACAATTGGAATGACACCCTGGGATTAACAGCAGCAGCACAGTAGATAAAAAGACACTCAGAATGTACACTGTGACCGTATCTGTCTTTCTGCTACTCACACAACAGCAGGTCGTTCATCTCCACTGTACCAAGAGGCCTGACTCTCTGGTTGGTCAGCTATCTCTTTAAGTGACCCACTGACATGGTTCTGCAAGGTAGAACAGGGAATTGTAGACGTAATTCACTATAATATAAAGAGACCTGGCAATAGTGAAACCTCCTTACTTGCTCTTTAATTAATTTATTATGATTTTTTTTAGATATACTTAGATTTATGTCAACATATAACCAAGGCTATGTTGAAACTTAGTTACAGATGAACTCCTGATCTTCCAGAATGCTGGGATTACAGACTTATATGACTACACCTGGCTTACATGGTGCTGGATCAAACCTAGGGCTTCATGCATGCTAGACTAGCCCTCTATCAACTGAGCTATGTCCCTTTGAAAGGACAGAAGCTGTATGCAGGTTTTCTCTGAGAATGAACATCATGGGAGCAGACTGGCTTATGTGCTGCCGTCTCGGATACATTCATCCGATCCATTTGATCTTCACAGCAATCTTAAGAGGCCAGTGGAGGACATACCATGGTCCTTAATCTACATACAAGAGCAATTTAATTCATTTCATTTACTTCATTTAATGAATTCAAGTCATCCAAAAAGTTAAGGAGCCCAGAGCAGAGCTCAGGCTCTAATACCCATGTGAGAATTCATAACACTTCTGAGTAACACCAGTCACGAGAAAAGGGTATTGTTCAAAGAGTATGAACACTTATAAACAAGTGAAACACAGATAAGCACCAGCTGAAACACACAAAACAAAAAGAGGAGTCTCAATTTCTGCTAAATTCTTGAACTTTTGAGGATGGGCTTAACTAGTAAAGACTTAAGAAATGTATTCAAACTCACTGCTTTTTTTTTTTTTTTATTTTTTTTTTTTTTTAGAGTAAGGCTCTGACAAACCAAATCAGGAAATTAAAATTTAAGGCTGTCATTCTGTGGTTACAAAAAAAAAAAAAATTCCAGAGGAGAGTGAGTAAAAACTGCATATAAACACAGCTTTTGCACTCATGTTTTAAACAGGAATAAAAATGAATTATAATGGAAGAGAAAACAGCTAAGGGTGAGAAATATTTATTAGTATAAAGCATGTTATTCACCCTGTATAGGAAGCTGAGAGCACACAGGAAGGCAGGCAAATCCTCCCCCAGCTCTCTGGTGTCTACCTCAGCTCTGTCAGGGTAAACTGAGTGGCTGGCACTGGTTTCCCACAGCAACTCTGACTTTCACATTCCAAACTTTCTTGGCTTCTCCATTTGTGATCATTGCATGCACTTCTAGACTCCAGCCTGCACCCCACGTAACCTGGGAAATAGGCTAGGTACTGACAAAGACACGATGAAAAAGTCTCACACGCACTGAGCCACTCGAGAGGCACAGACACCAGTAGGACGTGTCTCGAGTGCATTTGCTTTATGGTTGAGAATTATGAAAACATGTTTAATAGAGAAAGAAACCCAACAATTATGGTCAAGCAGCTTTAACAGATTCCTTCTGAAAACAGAATAAGAAAACAGTACACAGTAGCTCAGAACCTTCTTATGCTTCTGTTTAATCAAACAAGTAAAATAGACACGTTTCTTTTGATTAATAGAGAAAATTAAATTCTGGGAATCAGAATATTGAGGAATGGTTGTTAATGTATGATAATGGTGTGGTGTTCTACAGGAAAATGTCTATTTTTGGACTCTGGAAATACATTTGAATAAGGGGTTATGCCTGCCTGGGCTAACATTAAGTGGTTCACAAAAAGTAGATAAACTTGGCAAACTATTAACAGCTGCTGAGATCACTATCATTCCTATATCTCTGGGTGTTTGAAATTTATCATAATAAAATATAATACATCCAGTTTCTTGTATTTCATATTTCTCCCACCCTCTCTTGCTCTCTTCTTTTCCCTCCCTTGTTTCCCCCCCTCCCTCAGTCCGTCCTTCTGTCCCTCCTTCCCTCCCTCTCCCCCTCCTTTCCTCCCTCTCTCAGTCAGTGGTTCTGGGGCTGGAAGCAGGGCCTTCCACATGCTCAGCAGCTGCTACGCCATCATCTATACCTCCATCCCAGCTTCCCAGATTTCTAACTTTTAGATGTGAGATGTTTTACATCTATGCATGTTTATTCAATTGCAGCATACTCACTAGAAACACAGGTATAAAGCACTTAGCATGTAGACCCCGGCATGATAATAACTGGCCTGTCTAAAGAGCTAGTACCATGATCAAGTCTGTGATTATTAAAACTGGGTTTAAGTACATTTGCAATTTATTACACTAGATAAGTGGCAAATATTTTATATTTTATAAAACATTCAGCTTGTAAAATATTTGGGGAACTGTACTTTGTTATTTCAGTTAAAGGCTGGGCACAATGAATTACAATTTGCAATCCCAACACTCAGGAGGCTGAGTCAGGAGGATCATCACAAATTTGGGGCCAGCTTGGGCTGTACTATAGTAAGACTTCATTTCAAGAAAATAAAGCCACCCACGTGAAAGCCAGAGGCAGTAATGTAAGCATATGTCATTCCTGTGTGGACACTGGGGTGGAGACTCGCCAGTCCCCATAAGCTCATGGGCCAGCAAACATGGCTTACACGGTGGCAGAGACCCTGCCTCAAAGATTGGAAGGTAAGGATTGACCCTTTCAGTCAGACAACCTACTTTTTATTAAGTTTTATATCTAGCCCATGTTCGGCTCTGAATAGTTAGGCCTAACCACTGTTTGGCAAAGCTGAAATCTGATAGGATTCAAATTTAGGAGCACAGTCATGCGTTTTCAACATATGAAATAATTACTGCCACCAAACATTCTTACACATTTACTCTGGAGTTCTGAATGTTCTTTCTTTCTTCTTCTCCTCTCTTCCTTCCTTTCTCTTCTTATTTTTAAAGACATGTTCACACTATGTAGCTCTGCTGGTATAGAACTCTGTGTATTCCAGGCTGGCCTCAAACCCAGAGACTGCCTGCCTCTGCTTCCAAAATGCTGAGATTAAAGACATGCAACCTCATGTCAGGCTACATGCCTCTATACTTGTGAAGACACCACATGCTTCAGTGCAAGGCTTTCCCTCTTCAGCAAGGATGAGCTCTGGATTAAATAGCTACCTTTGCACTGACATCCTTGGAGCCCCCTTCCTGAGTCCCACTAGGCCTGGATGAAGTGTGCTCTCTTCTTCACCTTCCATACCTTTGAGGTATTCTGAGTTCTCTCTACATAGGGCAACACCTCAAGAACTGACTTTGCATAAGTATTGGCCTTCTTCTCCCATACTGCTTTCTACCCCATCTTTCATCAGAGCAGTTAGTGCCTGAGGAAAGCTACAGGGACCCAATCCAACTGAATTAATAAACATCTGTGCATACAACTCATCCAGTTGTCCTAAAAGGTGACAGCAAATACCAACTTGACTTCTCCATGTCCTGTGACTAAAGCCTGTGATGTCTTCAGTAGCAGAGTCTTCAGTAGCAGAATCTTAACACCACCATGGCAGTAGCCTGTATTGTTTTGAGGTCACTAAGATACCTCTGACCAACAACTAGTGGGGAAGTACCCCGCACCTAGCACTGGCCTTTTTATTCTACAGCTTATAAAATGAGCATAATCCCCTTTGTAGGGTAAATTAAATTATATGTTATTATATAGTTTATAAAATAGTGGGATTCCAAGTGGTTTTTCCAAACATCCTTTATGTTAGTTGTCTTTCTCCTAACCCCATCCTCTAGTCTACCCTCCCATCCCCCACACTTAAACTTCCCTTCCATTATTCCTCATTTCTCCCTTCACCTTTGTTCGACTATTCCCCCTCCCTAAGATCTTCCTTCCCTCTCTCCACCAATGAATCTTTTCCAGGTTCCTCAGTTATACAGGCCATCCAAATTAAACACACAAATATAAAGATTCAGCAATGAAATCTGCATGATATGTTTGCCTTTCTGGGTTATCACTGACCAGGAAGCTTCCTCCATACTTGCTGTTTTTCACAGTACCAGAAGATACTATGCAGGCCACTGAGAGGGCAGAGAGCTATCATCAGTTTTACCCAGCTGTGAAGACTGTGAACTTCAATAATGACCCATGTGACAAGATATGCCCATAGCAGCAACAGAGGCACAAACGTTACAGAGGTAACCATAAGTTCTTATTGAACCTATTAAGACTTGTTTCATAGGAGTTAGCATATGCCTACAAGAACCCATGGCCAGGAAGTTCATAAGCCCCATTTGTAAATCTACTACTATTATTTTGCTAAATGAGAACAGTATTAAGCTGCCTTCTAAATTCATATCTCTCCACCTGTACATTAGTGAAGCTCTCAGACCTCATCAGATACTTTTCTTGTTTGGCTGGAAGATGGCTAAGGCAGAAACTCACCACTGGTCAAACTGCAGTCAACAGGTTATTTAACATAGAGAATATGTGTCTGAGAAGTCCTCAGTCACAATGCAATATCCATATCACAACTTTCTCTAAGACTCAGAAGAGGGGCCAGAGACGGGGGAAGTCTGAAGCAAAATAGTGTCTTCTGGGCATGACAGGACCATGGCATTCACAAACTCACAAAGGCTGCACAAGATCAATCCAGTCAACACTGTAGCATGGAGTGGGAGGGGTTCATGAACCCTTACCCTCAATTGCAGAGCTATGGACAGTTGGTGACTTTGGGGGGAGGGTGAGTCAGTTTTCTTTAAGGATGTGAGACTCCTGGCAGGTTGAGCTTGCTACAGTGGATGGGTTGCTTCCAGTATTATGGATAGCACAAATTAGGTCAGTAGGTTATTAAACAAAACAACGACGAAGAGGACAAGAAGTGGGGGACCAGGGACCTCGGAGGAGGTAAGGAGAGGACTTGGGGATGAATATCATCAAAACACAGCACATGAAATCCTTAAAGAATTAATAAAGATGTTTTAAATGATAGCAAATAACACAAATACTTTAGAAAAGGTTAGACTTTAAGATTCTCACAACTTGGGGCGAGTAGGAATATCACAGTGGTGGACAGTCCTATAAACAGAGAGGTCAGCTCTCAACAGCTACCATCGTTTACATTGCCTTTGAACTTACTCCTTACTTCTAACCAGGCTATCTATCTATCTGCTTGGTAGAGTTTCCCTCTGAGTAACAATGTGGGAAGAGGGGAGAGAATTGCAGCTGGCCTGGTGCTAGGCTATTTAATGTTGGGAACTGCTTCAGCTAATTTGAGGGAACAAATTTGCATTCTTATTCATACTTGGCTCAGGATTACTTTGGAATTTGTTATGTTTCATCAATACACACCTACTTCAGAGTTACAAGGGAAATCACTTTTGATATTAAAACTTGGTGGCAGATGGCCCACCAACACTGATGGCTGCCTTTTTGTTCTCATAGTCAAAGGCATTGCAATTGTTTTCTAGCTAATTTCCCATTTCATTAGAAATTTAGTCTCTGAGCCCTTGGTTGCTTAATGATAAAGCATACATAATAACATTCTGAAACAAAAAAATAAACTACACAGATACATATTTTAAAGATTGTTTAAAAGTAGAAGAAGATACTGATACAGCCTAGGGCAACACATGATCTCAGTCTCAGTTACAGTTAAAAAAAAAATGTTTCACTTCATCATGTTTGGGGGCCCAGACTGAACAAGAATTTCCAGTGTCTCACATGATTAGTAACAAAAACACCATAGGCTCACTTCTAGACAGTAAGACATTGTTTTAAAACATCATTCCTTTATATATAAAACATTAAAAACAAGGTAAAGTAACGGATTTTCAGTCAGAAAATTTTAAGACACCAAATATTAGAACAGTCATTACCTGCAAGGGACCCACCAGGGGCCTGTTTTTCGGTCCAGTAAAGGCTTTGAGAACATTGTCTTCATCTTCTGATACGGGTGTCATTAAAACAGAGCTCGTAAGAATATTCTAAAGGGAAAGGAATCATTTGAAATTTAAATAAGGCGGGAGAATACAAGAGTGAACACAGACCTAACTCTGAAGAGATTTCTGTGAGATGACACACATTAGCAGGAAGAAATGCAAGTATCCACCAGAAATTTTCTTGTCTATGAGCTGAAAGGAGCCAACTCTAAACAGGCTTCACATCTCACTGCTGCAAACATAACCAAAATGGTAAACACCCTGTAGGGTCCCACTTAATCCCAAGCACATACTGTGTACCTACTAGATGAATTTAAAGAGATGTGCTGATGAGAGGTCTTTGTTATATATTGACACAGAAGCATTTGAATCTACAAATCAACAGCAGGATTCTACAAATGGTGAAAGCATGGTGTTTACAAACAGACTTTCCAAGTTCTAATGCAGCAGCACCCAGTTTAAGTATATAGTATCGAGCAACCAAATCCCTAAGTTACCCAACTTGCAGTTGCTTTAATGAAAGTGAAAATGTTACAATGTTATTTTGAGGATTACACGAATTAATTCATCTAAAGCCGGTGAAATGGTACTTAACAGTTAACACACTATGTGTTAACAATTTTCATTAGTGCTGGTAGTCCATAAGATGTAGGAGACACTATTTACAGACAGTTAGACTGTGACAACCAGAGCAAGGTATAGAGCTTCTGCTTTGCATCTGTGGATTCATGGATCAAAACACTAAGAGAAGCGCTACTAACACAGCATTTATACAATGTGAGAGACAAGTTAATCTAAAACCAATGCAAAGTACACAGGAGGATCAAATGGGTTATATGCAAATACTGTGCCATTATAATTACGGAACACAAGTATCTGGTATCAGGCCACCCCTAGGCTGGGCTCCTAGAATCCCAAGCATTTGCTACAAATCATGATTGACTCTATGATAGACACGACATGGAACCAAACAACACATTGCTTAAGTAGGAGGAAATACAACATTTAGAAGACGAATAAAGCAAATGCAAAAAGAATCATGTGGGTGTGAATATTTAGAAACCAGGTGTTCTAAAGAGTGAGTGCTGAAGGCTCTGGGTCCCACATGCCACACACAGGACTCTGTTGACACAAGATCACAGAAGAGTCGGTGCTCCACCTGATACTTACTGGGGCATCTGCCACAGGAGATGCCTGAGCGAACAGCTGGGTGCTCAGACTGTTCTCTTCCCAGTGGTTTGAGCAGAAGAAATTTCCCGCTTTATCAGTTGGTGACTCCACCTAGAAGCAAACAGAAAATGCTTTGTATGGAAGAAAAACTTCCTGGAAATATTTATTCTCAGGCATAAATTTTTACCCACTCTTGCAAACACAAAGCCTTGCATGAAAGGAAGTTCAGCCTCCTTAGAAGTGCCTCTTCCCAAGAAGCTGACACTTTGATTCTTGAAGGATAAAGTTTCATTCTCTTGAGCTTGCAAACTCCTGTTCTCTAAGGGGTCATAGCACTCAGGGTAACTCGAATCTACATTCTCTGGGCATGGTCACTCTTAAAATAAGCGATTTCTTGCTCCTTAGACAACAGGAATGAATTTGGCATAAATTATTTATCTGTTGTCTGCCTGCCTATCCATTCTCCCACCCATCCCCCTCTATTGATAAATCAGCCTGCCTCCATCTTAGGCTTGAAAGCCATCTTACAGTAAAGACAAACTCGATCATTCCTGTTTATAATTAAATCTGTTGCTTAAGTATTGGGTTATGGTCCACCTATAACCTTGCCTACAAATCGTTCTATACTGCCTGTTCCAGGAAACAGCAACCATGCTTTTGATTCAAAGATTATTATGACCACTTTGTCATGACCACCTGTTAACTACGGCTTTGTTTTATGAGGTTGTTCTGACCAACTTGTTATGCTTGTGTTCAGCTCCTGTAATCCTGGCTTTTTGCCTGCCAAATCCCCCATGTGGGGACCCTCTACTCCTGTACTATAAAAGCCCTTATTTTCCCCATATCCATTGCTAATCTCCTGCCTTACAGAGAGATTGCATGTGCACACAAATAAAAGAGCTTGCCCTAATTAATTTGATCATCATGTGGGTTGGTAGTCTTTCTCTTTGCATCTGTGCGATTAATACTGTCAATCAATTGTCAATAAATGTTGAAGGAAGTGTAGAAGCTAAGCCTGCGCTCTTCCCTTTGCCCTTCCAGCATCTTTTCTGTCTAAAGAAGTTGATGGGTGTGACTTTCCAGAGGGAAGGTTGCAGTCCACGTTGTGCCTTTCAACTTGCTTGCATGTAAGTCTTCCATGAAAAGTGTCACTGTCACTTAGCACTGATGTCAGGCAGTTCAAAGTACACAGAGCAGCCATGGGAACTTACCTCTTGCTTGATTTTTTTCAGTAACGGTGGTCCATTCTCTTGAAACTCAGCAACAATTCCAGATTCTTCAGATTCCTGCTTGATCACATCTTGTAGGTCTTCCACTACGTGAGAGGGGGTCTGAGGCTAAGGGAAGAGTGGATATTTCTGGATCAGAGGAAACTTGTCTACATGCATAAGCCCACTAAATCTAAGGACCTTTCTTGAACTTACTAGCATCTTCAGAGGACCATATTTAAGTTCTTGAGCTGCAAGGGCGTGTTTGAACGGTGTGGGAGTTCTGGGAGAGCTTTCGAGGATTGACCTTTTGATAGCTGGAGTTCTAAAGCTAAAGAGAACAAGCAAAGGCTCAATTAAAAAAAAAAAAGACATGTCTCCCTTACGATGCCATCAGCACGGATGCTGAGAGGCTGTAACTGACAAGGAAGGGGATGTTGATTAACCATATGCATTCATTAAGGTATGGTTAATCTGTGTTAAATCATATTGCAGATCTACAATTTTTCAAACTATTATGCCCCAAGACTAAGCACTGAAGTAGTTCCCGCCTTTCAAGAATGGGCCTGAAGGCACCAGTAATGGCCCTGGATCTGTACAATGCCAACAAGCACTGTGATATCTGGTATCATTTACAGACCAGTCTTATCTACGGCTTCAAATGGGGCCAAAGCCAGAAAATATGTTAATGTCTAAAACTTTGTTTTTCCTTGGAAGTAATAAGAATGCATTTCTTTTCTATTACTTAATCATCCCTGGGTTTTGAAATACATACATATATACATACATACATACATACATACATGCATGCATCTTCATTCCTGTGAGTATGTAAAAAGATCCTAATGTATTCATTATAAAAAGAAAAAATAAGATTAAAAATATAAACCATGTACCGTTCTCAATTTTATTCTGAATGCTTCAGTCTCTTTTGTTTGTTTTTAGTAATGATATTGAAAAACAGTGGAAAGAAAAACCTGTCGGGGGTATTGTATGGGAATTCTGCATGCATATGAAACATTAGAATGTACTACAAAAGGTAACTAGCTCATTTCCAACTTTCTGCCCTGGTTAGTGGTAACATACTCAGGATGTGTTCATTATGTGTATGCATAGGACACATGCAGTGAACAAACGCATTACATACATACAAGGGGTTTTATTAATATAAATAAAATAAACATTTTTCTTATTGAACTGAGACTTACATGGAATTTTCCTTCTGAGTTTTCACAGTCTGGTCTCGATGACATGGTGTCAGTTTGTGACCAATGAGAGGGGTAGAGGATAAGGTAGGTGCATCTAAGCCTGAATTGTCATGGTTGCTGGAAGTGTTCAAGAACTAAATATGAAAAAAAGAGACAGAGAGAGAGAGAGAGAGAGAGAGAGAGAGAGAGAGAGAGAGAGAGAGGGAGAGAAAGAAAGGAAAGGAAGAAAGGAAGGAAGGAAGGGAGGGAGAAAGAAAGAAAGAAAGAAAGAAAGAAAGGAGGGAGAGAGAAAGAAAGAAAGAAAGAAGGAAGGAAGGAAGGAAAGAAAAACCTTGATTAAATAACAAGTCTGTGATCATGCAATTTGAAGCCAAACCCAAATGGCAAGCAAGTATACTCTAGTGACTCATAACCCCAACTACAACAACATCAACAACATTAATAACTGTTCAGTGTTGACAAGAATATTGATTTACTCCACCTGTGTAGCCAAAGTTTGGAGATTTATAAGAAAGAAAATCTAGAAGGTCAAAGCTAAAGCCCTTGTAAAACTCAAAGAAAGTCTTCTCTGTAAATGACACTTGTCATTTAAGGGAATGATATGTGCTCTTGAGCAACATTTTAAAAATTATTATTTTCTTTTTCTTTCATATTTGGTTTGCTCGGTTTAATGATCTAATACCCTAGACTAATATTATGTAAGGGTTGCATTATATGGGAAATTATCCAGTTAGAAGGTCTATCTCTCAGAATCCTGAAGTTCCCAAGGTAACACAGGTTTGAGAAAGACAATGGATCTTATCTCTTGGAAGGACTGATGAGCACAGTTAGAGCTCTCATGGAAGCCAGGCATAGTGGCTGCTGCCTGTAGTTAGAATTATTTGGAAGCAAAGCTATCTCCTGAGCTCAGGACCATGAGGCAAGCTGAGCAGAATAAAAGACTATCTGCAATATGAAGAATTAAAAAAAAATCCGAACAAACACCAAGTCTGAAGGACCTTCCAGTAAAGAAGCCTTTTAAAGTCTGAGTTAGCATTTTCCAAACTTTTATGTCTCCTCAGATTATTTTTCCTGAGACATCTATTAGGTCTTGCAAAAATGATTTCACAAAACACAGTTTAGGAAAATATGGAGGGGGAACCCACCTGTTTGGGTAATGAAGAGATTATTTCTCTATACTTAAAGTTCTTTTAAAAACAAGTCCAGAAGTATGTGTAGCTCAGTGGTAGAGCAATTCCCTAGCACACATGAGGCCTCAGGTTAGATTCTAAGAACCACAAAAAAACAATAATAGTAATAAAATGAAGTAAAGTAAAACAAAATACAAAACTTTCAACAGATATAAATGGGAAAAAATTTTAAGGAATCAAAATGTCTCTTAATTATAATTTAGAAACATGTGGCTCCGCTAAGCATTATAGTGTTATATACCTTAAGAGTACTATATGAAATAAGAATATTCTTTAGCAAACAGTGCCCTAGTAAAATATCATAGCAAAATTTAAAAGACCCAATGTTGAAAATGTTAAATTATTTTGCGGAAGCATCTCTTTTTCATCGTGTCCGTAAACATTCCCACTTACAGAAGGGGCATAATGGTTTCGTTTTCTAGCTGTAATCCAAATGTTATGTAATCATAATTTAGTTCCCTCCTCCCCAGGGTCAGTAAATCACTTAGTAGTCAATGAACAAAGAGGCAGAAAACATGTTAAGGTTTGAAGAGGCAAGGATGACATGGGAGAAGAGGGAAGGAACGGAAATGTTAAGTTGTAGTGGAAAGGGAAATGGAAACACATCTCATGCAACTATCCATCCCTCTTTCAAAACACCAAGACTTCGAGAGAAAGAGATGCGACAAAATCACCAGTGGGCTTCAGCCAGCCCAAATGCTAGGAAGCCAGCCACCTTTACCCCAGTAAGATTCAACGCAGAATTAAATCCGCCAAGACGGCAGTCATTAGTCATTTGTTCAAAAGATTAGTTTCTAATTATTAAGGCTTGGGTGTCTGCTGAAAATTAGTAACAGCTGTGCAGAAATTGTGCTCTACCTGCGAGGGAGAGAAGGGTAGGCTTTTGACAGGGGAGCGCTTGGGAGTTGAGCTGATGACGTCAGCAAAGAGGGAGGAGCTAGAGTCTCCAGCAGCTAGGGGGCTGGCCTGGCCCCGCCTTTTTCGAAGGACGACCAGCGGAGCCGCGCTGTGCCTTGCAGGGGGTGAGGCTTTGGCTGGGCTGAGGGAAGCCTCCCTCAGCCCTTGCCTGGTCACCCTCAGGCTAGGCTCTCCTGCAGGTCTAGTCCCATGGCCCTCTCTTTGCTGAAGCTGGAAGGCTTTGCCTGTGTGCTGCTGGCTAGGTGAAAAAGCTGCCGCTTCTTCAGAGAATTCAAAACTGCTGAGGCCACACCATGAAGAATCCTGAAACAACGTGGGAGGCACAGAGCTCTGAGATGGTATGCATGTGACAGCGCCACCATCACCCGAACACAGTACTGAGTGATGGATGCTGCCTGCAAGAAACCGCTGGGCCTGCTTGCCTGCCTTCTAGCTTGGGGGATCACAGGAGCCCACGGGTTACCTTGCACATCTACTTTGGGGAGCTCAGGCACTCTCTTTTGCATGCAATTTAAAGCAAACAGAAAACCTTTCTAGATGATACATTGTGGCAATAGCTGGCCCTGCTCCATGTGTAGAAAATAAATGCTTTTTAACCAATCTGGAGGCCAAGAAAATGAACCGAGTGACTTCTGAACTCAAATTTGTTTCACTCAAGATAGTTTATTTCGGTGAACCTATGAGATTGTTAATCAGTGTTCAGCATTCTGTAGAGACACCTATGCCCTACCCTTGAACTGAAAGCTTAAGGCTACGAGAAAACAAAATCCAAATGTGCTGTCCCAAAATAGACAAAACAAAAAGCAAACAAAACCAAAACAGCAAAGGAATTTTTCTAGAGAATCACAAAGAAGTAAACAAAATACAAGAAATTCTGTAAAAAAATAGCTCAGATACAGCCCTCATTCTGAGCCCTCTGTGCTAAGTCAGAACTTCATTATTCACATTTGGAAGGGGAAAAAAATGGAAAGCTGCCTTTTGTGTGGGTAGCCTACAAATACAGACTGCTGAGAGAAATGGAATCGTCAAAACTGAAGGTCTTTTGCTTTACATGAATGTAGGCCCAAACCATATCTGCTATAGAAAATGGTAGTGATTTATGATGCACCAGTTCTCAATTCCTCTTCCAGAAACATTAACGTGCCTTAGCAATTCTACTTACAGAGTCTATAAACTGGAGTGTTTCTGCAAATTCTAAGAGGTTCTTAACATTGTCCAGAATGGTGCCCTGGTGGACGATCATGCACCTTGCTGGCGAGGCACTTTCTTCAGGTAGAGAGCCAGGATCTGCAGGCAGAGACGGAGTGGCATGGTGTTCTCCCAAACAGGAAACAGGTGGACTGTCTTCATGAGGTCTGGTCTGGTCCACAATGGAGGTGCTGTGCCACCCAGGGTAGCTGCAAGTATGGTTCTGTGTCTGAGGAAGAGGGTGTGTAGAAATAAGGATGGGGAGAAGAAAGGAAGAAGAAACTTAGCAACAATGTTGCACAAGGTATCAGATGCTGTTGGAGACAAGATAAAAAGTGGTTGCTTCATCCAAAACTCAGGCCTGCCAGACAGTTGTCAAGATGTTTCCTTTTTGACAGCTTTGCAATAGCTCTCAATTAATACCTACAGGATTGCTTCAGTTGCTATGATTTTAGTCAAATGTTAAACCTTGGGACTGCTGCAGTATACAAGTTTTAAGTGTCCTAGAAATCCATTGGAGTTTAAGTTGCAGATGGCTCCTGATTGCTATGACTTAAGAAGGCCCTATTTGCATGTTAAGCCATTGAAAGGATTCAATGGTTAAAATTGCTTTTATCTGTACATATTCTGTTGCTTCTACTTTTTTTTTTTTCAAGGCTATAGACTACACTGATGCAAGGTAGGGCTGCAGAGTATATGTGGTTAGGAAAGTAGATCAAGTTAACAGAAGTCCCCTTACAGCGGGACCATGCAAGAGGAGAAATTGCAAAATAGTAACTAAAGTTCAAAAGTGGTTGAACTAGCACAAGCACATTATTTCATTATTTAACAACAGCAACAACAGAGGATGTTTCACCTGAAGAGTGCCTAGTGAGTATCACTCCTCACATACTTCTTGGCTAAACTACCAAATCTCCAAAGTGCAAGCTGCTTTCTCAGTTAGCTGCCCGTTCCAGGATTCAGAAATGGTCCACAGGAGGGCTAGAGCTGCACCTCGGGGGCAGTGTGCTATGTAGAGTGTGTGAGACCCTAGGCTCAATTGTCACTACAAAAAAGGAAGGGAAGCCGGTTTGGGAGATGTCTCAGTCTAAAAGGTGACTGCCATACAAAGAGAAGAACCTGGGTTTGGTCCCCAGGCACCCATAGCTGTTCAAGTTTGTACGCCCAACACTGGAGAGGTAGAGACAGTGGCCATTAAGCCCAGCCAAATAGACAAGCTCCAGGTTTCATGAGACCCTGTTTCAAAATATAAGCTGGATGGCTAGCAAGATGACTAGGCAGTTCAAAAAGAATTTGATCCCCGGAGCCCATGGTAGAAGGAAAGAACTAATTCTGGAAAGTTGTCCTCTTACCTCTAAGTGCACATAGCATGTGTATACATGCAGATGCAACTACAGTTGCATTTTTAATGTGGAGATCTATCAAGAAAAACACTTGATATCAACCTCTCTGGCCTGGATACATGTATGTACATATGTCTGCATGTATATGTGCACACACTTATGGGAACATGTATGTGTTTACACAAGACATTATCACTACTAATTGGTGAGCTTTCATACATGCAAACAAAAGATAGCCAACATTTAAAAACCACATATATAATAAATACACTTCAAATGGAATTTGAGGTTATAAGATATATAAATACAGGCTACAAAGATAACAGTAAAAGAATCAAACAAACAAATAAAGCATGGACATAAAGCTCTGTGCTTCATTGAAATGTAGATGCTGATGGTCACAAGTGGGTACTATGGTCCTATTATAAAACAGACAACGAATTCCAGTTCAGTTAATGCACATTCTGAGACTAACAGACTTTTATCAGTTATCAGTAGCAGTTTCTGGTGTTTGAGCATTGTTAGCAGATACACAGAACTTGGATGAGACAATCGTTAGAACAGGAGACACAGGAGAGAGAAGAGTACTGAGCAAAGCTGCCCATCCCAAGGTAACAGTCTTACTGGTAATGCCTGCTGTCCCTTTAGTTCATTCTCTGTTGACATCAGGAGCAACTCCAGTTCCTTTATTCGCTTTTCTTTCTCAGGGTCTTCATCATTATAGTGTCTCTAGAGTTTCAAGTGAAGCAGAGAAAGACAAGGTCTGAGTCCAGAGAGCTTCCATGTGGATCACCCCACAGAACTCACCACTACCTGCTCAAAGTGATATGGGACTTAAGGCAACAAGGGGTAAAGCAGAGGCTAGGGCACATGCTCACGGACTCATGAGAAAATTCCAGAAGCCACCAAGGTAAAGGCTAGCCCAAAGTAGGTTGGCAAAACTGTTAGCTTTTCTTTCTATTACAAGGTATAAAATACGTGTGTATGTAGAAAAAAAGTGTTCTTTAAAAGTGGTGCCTCGCTCAGCTAATGGGTTTGCCCGTCAGATGATCTCACCTGGATGGCTGCAGCAGCTGGCTGAGGGACATTGACTATATTTACATGCAACGCGACAGGGTATGGAACGTGACTGGAGATCTAGACCAGAAAAGCAAAACAAAGATGAAGTCATTCCTACTTAACAAGTGTTTTGGGAGACTCAACTCTCTAAAGTTTTGCTCTGGGACTGAGAGAAAAAGTACTTGCTTGATAAAATTCACAGAATGACTAAAAAAACAAAACAAACAAAACAAAACAAAACAAAACTTCTCTAACTTGACAGTTAGCCAGATATTTAAAATTAGCTAACTAGTTCAAGAAACATAGGGAGAGAGGCCCACACTGTCTGTCTATCCCAATAGAAAACATTCCGCAATCAGAAAGGAACAATGGGAAAATGTTCATGGATGGGTGAAAGATTTGTCACCAGGGGTACTCTTCTTAGAATAATGTTCCATTTTAATAAAAAGCATAGAAGCTTTTATGATAATTCATTCACTGGAGACCTTTCTGGAAATTCTGTAGTCAAGTCTAAGAAACAGATAGAGCCAAGTGAAAGCTACTCATGAATATGTTTTACATAACATTTGCATATGATCTCCGTGATTCTTGGGTGAGTTTTGTCATTTTTTTTTTATCATCGGCTCTATGATAAGCTCTTCTTCATATTCTCCTCTTTAGACTTTGTTCCCATGTACTGTAAGAGATTTCTTTCGCTAGATATGAATGTCTAGAAATGAGGAAAAAGTGATACCGACCCAAGTGAGGAGAAAGGGAAACATCACCGAATTAATACCACAGTACTGCCCTTGACTATGAGTAAGAAAGTAAACATTTACTGGGTGTATACATCAATTCGTTTTCTTCAGATCATTGACAGAATTGAACTTATAATCTTCCTTCATATTTCAGTGTTTAGGTATCTCTTCTTTATGACTTTAAATGTAATATTTACATCAATTTTTCCAAGAAGGCTATTGGACTATGCATCTATCTTTGTCCGCCTACTCTTAAGACTTAGCAATATGCAAGTACATTTATATTCAAAAACTATCTTTAAATCAGGTTTGGAGCAGAAAACTAGAAACAAACGACTTTGATTTCTATTCAGCACTACTTCTATGTGATGGACAAACTACTTCTCATGCTTGTTTCCAGAAACATAAGTCAAGTGTATCTTCCCCTTATCTCCCACAGTGTGTCTAGCTGAAGGCCGTCTGTGACCATGCAAAGCAAAGACTGTAAAGTATTTTTATGACTCGGGCTGACATAACCACCTCTTTCCTCCCTCTATGTTCTTGGGAGTGGCTTACGTTTTGTGCTTCGGCGATGTGGTAATAGGGATATTCGCTGTTGACTGAGGACTGGCCAGTTGGAGAGAGCTGAGACGGAGATGAGGCATGAGCAAACCCCATCAAATGATTGTTCTTCTGGAAGCTAGTGGCCACTGGTGTCTGGCTGGCTTTGGAAGGCTCCTGCAGGTAGCCTTCCTGTTCCACCTTGCGCCGCATGGTGGAATTCCAGTGGTTTTTGATAGCATTATCAGTCCTGGGTAGAACCGTACCACATACAAACTTTATAAAACTTTTAACCAGATTACAGTCAATTGACAGAAAACTGTTTCTTAAGAAAAACCTTTAATTTCTGAGGTTTCACTTTTATTTTCTCTTTTTGATTACTGTGGTCCCACTAACTTTTTCTTTCCTCTTTTTAATGTCTTCATCTTTTCTACTTTGCCGCCTAACTGAAAATCCACAGAGTTCTTTTGCTCATGTGATTTGGGATATATTGAGTTTCCCGCAAATGATATTTTATCATTTTGACTCCTTGATAAAGCCATGGGTTCTCAGTATTCATGAGCCACTGGACTTTAATAGAACTCAGAGTTCCAGCTGTTATAATGTCCTTACATTGTTGCTTAGTGGCATTGATACACCAACAGCAGGGTCTTAGCCAAGCTTGGGAACAGCAATGACAAAGCCTCAGTACCTACTCTTTACCTCTCATAACTCTAAGCACAAAGTGTGAGTCAAAAACCCCTCTCCCCCTTTGGAAGCTACTCCAGACAAAGGGGAGCATGTGTAATGCAACAGTATTCTCCACCCTCCCCAAGACCCCACACAAGAACACTAGCCCCAGGATATTTTGTTTCTTTTGGGAATAGGGGGTGTTTTCCTAAGACTGGGTAGCAGTAGTCTGGCTGGCCTTGAATTCCAGATGGTTCTGCGTCTACCTCCTGAATGCCGGGATTCCAGGCATGTGCTATCTCTTTCAACTCCCTAGTGCAGCTTCAAATTGCAAGGTGCTTTCATGAAACTCTTTCCATTTCCAGGAAATGTTTCTCAGCTAAAAAAAAAAAAATTAAGTAAAAATATTTTTACTATTTCCATGGGGGTGGGGAAATGTGTGTTTAAAAAAAGAGGAAGTTCAGTTGCCCCTTAGTCTTTAGAAAAGTCAACAGTATATCCTCTGAGGCCACATGGGAGGAAGGACCTCCTTTGACCAGATCCATGGCTTCTTAAAGCTCTCAAGTCACAAGGGAGGTGCCCTACTGGTGCGACACTTAGGAAATACTAGATAAGCCATCCCCGAAAAAAAAATCCTTTCCCCACTTTAGAGTTAAGAGGCTTGAGAATAAAAATACTTTTAGTATTTTTATTTTAAAATTTATAGTAAATGTATTTATCAAAATAGAAAAAAATCAATCATGTAAATGAAAGTGGGTCAAAGGTGAGTTTTCATAATTATCCTACACAAAGGTATCATTTCCCACCTTGTTCTGTAAAATGAAGATGTTACATTGAAATTAGCTTAAAGAAAATGAAGTTGTCATGATAATTCTAGACATACAACCTTTTTTTAGTTACAGGAAGAAAAAAAAAAAAACAGCAATCAAATGGTGAATGAGGTGAATGTAGCTGTTTGGAAAATGGAACTTGTTAAAGTGTCGGCACAGCGATCACTGACCCGGCTGGATGGCTGCAGCCCAAAAGCACTCTGTGTGTCTGCCCTCCCTTCTAGACATGTGGAGTGCTTTAGCCTATGGAATACCTTACATTCATTTTACTTGATCCTAACATTAGCTCATGAAATCTGCTATTTCACCAATGGAGGAAAGACGGTCAAGGAAAGCTAAAAGTCTTGGCCAGAGGCTCGACACTGAGGTGGCAGTAGCAACGTCCAATGGAACAAACTCTGCCACCTCTAAAAGCCAATGATTCTGGTTTATCTGACAAAATGCTTTAATTGCTAGAATGTAATTCATTCACACACATAGAGTGTTTAGAGACCATCACCTGGTTCTTCCCAATCAATATACTGTTGATCAAGTATTACCGTCCAGGCAGCAGCTTTGCGATTTCTGCCCATCTGTTTCCCAGCCTCTTGTGTGCCTGGTAAATGATTCTGTCTTCCTCTTCTGTCCAGGAGGTTTTCTTAACTTCTGGATTCAAATGGTTGTGCCACCTCTCCCGACATTGTTTTCCAATTCTCCCTTTTAAGTGCTTGGCAATAACAGACCAACGCTTCGGACCGTATTTCTGGACGAGCTCTATCACCTTCGGATAAACAGAAAAATAATCTGTTTTAATGTTACGGAAAGAGTCAGCGTCATCAAGATTCAATGATACAAGATCTTCAGAATACAACTGCAATTGCTTCCACGGGGTGAGAACCCGGTTTTAAGAATACTCTTCACTTCAAGTCACACATCTATGGAGCATGGGCTTACTCTCTGATCTTCTTCTTTGGTCCAGGGACCTTTGATGAGCTCAGGGTTCAGCACTTTCTGCCACCGGTGTTGGCACTGCACATCCGTCCGGTTCTAGACAAAGTACACAGCGTTGCGAAGATAAGACGTGAAGAACACATGAAGACTTTGTTCAATAGGGATTACATGTGGATGGCACATGGTGCAAACATCTAAGAACATTTAGGGGTGTGTACAGAAAGCCCACCTATCTATCCCACAGTGCTCACAGACTAGAGAATATATATCCAAGTTGCATCTAAGATTGGAGTCTGACAGGAATAGTCTGTCACGTGCATAGTAGGAGCATCATATTACACACATATACGCCAGCATGACTTAACCTTAACCTCAGTCTGTGGTTTGTACCTCTGTGGCTTAAGATGTGTTAGAGATTCTACAATGCCAGACCTCAATAAAAATCCATCCTAAAGAACTGAAGTGCCTCCTTTCAAACTTCTCAGTATGTTCAGGACCACAAGCACTTATATTTAGAAGGAGTGAAAATAATAAAACATTCTCAATTTATTAGACATTATAATCTTAGAAGAAGAAAGATGGACATGTAACTGATTACCACAGAAGGCTGAATTTATCTGTAAGAGGAGACCTAAGTCAAGTGCTGTTGGGGTGAGGAGAAAAGGACCCCTTAAGATGAGGCTTTACGTCCTTCAGAGGCATTCAAGAGCTCGTGACACAGCCTTTGGAGGCTGCTCAGGACTTTTAACTGGAGAAGCAAGAGAGAACATTCTGCGGGGTGAAATCAGAAGGAAGAAAAGCTCAGAGGAGAAAAAGCAGAAATGAACACAGCCAAACCTGCTTGTGGGGAGGAAGCAGGAAACAGAGCGGGCAGAGGAGGGAGAACAGCGGGACTCTAAGGAGGGAGACTGGGCCAGGTCAAGGCAGCTCACTCACTGTGTGAGAATCTGTGTCCCAATGCTGGGATTTTGTTGTTTTTATTGGTGCAGGAGACCAAACCTGGGGACTCAGATGCCCTAGGCAAGCAGAGCAGTTAGGAATAGCTGCCATTTAGGAAGCTCCCTCAGCTAACAGTGTTTGAAACTGGTGGAAAGCTGAAAGAGTACACATGGAAAAGCCAAGTAGGAAACTGCTGTATAGAGAGAGCAGGGCAGCTGCCCTGTGAGCAGACCATAGGAATGAAGCAGTTGAGAAGGACTGTAAAGAAATCCTAGGCTCCGGCTTATCATTGAGATGGAGGCTCAAAGGGTATAAGTCAAAAGGCACTCTAGAATTTTGAACCCACATGCCAAAATTAGGTTGTTGATGAGAATGGGGAATTTAGAAGCTAACTTGGAGGAAATGATAAGTTTAAAATTCTATCCTATAACAACCTATCAGAACGTCAACTTATATTATCAAGGTCTTTTAAAACAAAACAAGGAGCAATTGTTGAAAAAAATCAAGATCTCTTGATAGTCACTCTAGAAACCTCAATTACATGTTGCGTAGTCAGGTATAAAAATTAGGGGTGGGTCTCTTCCTCTTACCTCTACATGAACAAATACATAGTATTTTCATAAACTCTCCTAGAATTTCTTAAATTCAGTTGAAATTTTCCATTCTCAAGAAAGAAAGAAAGAGAGGGGGGGGGAGGAAGGGGGGGAGGGAGGGAGGGAGGGAGGGAGGAAGGAAGGAAGGAAGGAAGGAAGGAAGGAAGGTAGGAAGGAAGAAAGGAGAGGAGGAAGGAAAGGGCAGTGAGCATCTAACTCACGGGCAGGTAATTGGCGATGACTTTCCAGTCGTCTGTTCCATTCTGTTCCACCAGCTTTTTCAGCTTCTCATCCTAAGACAATGTAAAGACAATCCTAGGACATCAGTTGTTTACTGAATAGCTCTGTCCAAGTTTAATGAATAAAAGAACCAACCTCATGATCCAGGATGGGGAGGAGGGGGATGGAGAGGGGAATGGAGGGGGGTGGGGGGATGGAGGGAGGGCTTTCGAAACCACTCAAATAAAGCCAATACTAATGTAATGTACTAAGCATAGATTTATTCATAGGCACACTAAAGTTTTTACTTTGACACAGCTGTTGAGTAGTTATATAAACAGATTTCTATTGTCATTTATTAAATAGGAATGGTAGTATCAACACTGTTATCTGGAGATTACACAATAACATTATGTAAAACAGTGAAGCCTGGCATGTGTTAGTGTTTAATAGATGCTGACACTTACTGAAAGGGGGAAAATGAATTCCAGTGTTAAACTTAGTCACCATTCAACCCAGAAAAAGATAGGACCATGGATGAGACAATTTCCCATTGGTTCATCCTTCTTCATAGGCAAAGCATAAGAGACTAGGCATATTTATCTCGAAGGTGTACTTAATGCAGTAAAGTAAGTAAGGTTCTGTATCAATATGTTCAGAGTTTATGAATAGCCAAATCTGTCAGAACACAAAAGACATTCTCATGCTGGTTCCATCAGCTTATACTCTCACTGACATGCTAGTTCATGCACACCTTTGTAAACACAGTCTTCATAGGTTTCTGCAAAGGTACCGTTTACACATAATGACAACACAGACAGAATCTGGGAATCCATAGTTAACAATAGTCAACTTCTGTATTCCAAGGGGGCATCCATGTGCCTGACCCTGATAGACAGCACACCCATTCCCTAAGTGCCTCCCTGGAGTCCTTCCAACTGTTCTCAGGAGCTTTTCAGCACAGTCAGTGTCATAGTTGTAAAGAAGGAAGAACCCTTTTTTCATACATTAATTATTTTGCTCTAGAAAGTAGTGGGCATATCTTCGCCTGTTACTGGCTGTCTTCAGAATAATTTTTCATGGACATAGGTCTGTGAAATATCATTATGTAAAGAATATGTGATGAATATATTATAACACAATGAGTTTTATGACTGCATGAGCTTAGAAAATAGCAGTGCATTAATTTATTCAGAGAATATTTACTATGATCCTACATTGTAGCAAATACTTTTGGGTTCGAGGAACACAAAGATGAAGAGACACGTTAGTCCTAACCTTCAAAAAATTTGCAGTGTGTTGGGAAAGACATACATGTAACAACACCAGTAAAGCCAAACATGTGCCCAGTGGCATGGGACCACAGGAGGGTGCATCCAGCCTTAAAGATGGCAGCCAGTAATAGTTTCACAGAAGAAATAATGCGTAAAGATGCAATGAAAACGTGTAAGGAGTAGTGAGACTCCAGAATGAGAAATAGACAGGCAAACTCTAAAGGAAAAAGGAGAGAGCATTCGAGGACCAATAAACGGGTTGGTAACAGAAAGCAGAACAAACATATTGGGAGAGGAAAGGGTGAGCATTCTGTACAGTATGCCAAGATAACCTCATCAAGAGGCTTCAGATGAGCACATGTAGCTTAGTGGAAATTACAGTTTTCAACATATTTTCCCTACGTTTTAATAAAATGATAAGTTACCTCTTCCCTGGTCCACCTAGTTTTCCCCAAGTGACGCTTTCCAGATTTGGGCAGCAGCCCATCGTAGTCATGGTCACACATCTCAATGTCTTCATCATCTTCATCGCTACTGTATATGCTGCAGAAATAAGAATAGACACACATGGGCCGAAAGCATCGGATCTAAACTCCTGGATTATGAAACACACACAGAAACTCTTCAGCAAGCTTGTTAAAAGTCTATAGAGACAAAACCTTGCGAGCTTGCGCAATGAGGTTTTTCGGCATTCTGTTGCTGTAGTGTTTGTAAACTGGTTTTGCTGTTACTAGTATCCACAGAGACACTAGGAGCCCTGGCATTTTCTACTGCTCTGCATGTTTGAACCTGTTACTGTTAGATCAGTGACAAGTTACACATCTGGCAAACTCCCAACCAATCGACACTTGAGTTTAAAAGTCAATGTTAAGGACTATGAGAAGAACAAGAAGCCATGTCCTTTCTATAAGTACACTCTCAAAGTCTTTGGCATATGGCAAATCATTTCAATAATTTCTGAACACAACAGACCAACAAGTATGTCTCAACAGTGCTGGTAGTCTGTTAAAATAAAAAAAAACAAAACAGAATATATTCAAAAGCATAGTTGTGATCATCTCCTAAAGACCATGATGCTAGGGAAAAAGAATAATCAAAAAACGTTTCAAGACCTGGGAAAGGGTACAGCCCTCAAACTGTCTTGTGATTAACATAAAGAGCAAACCATTCAAAACTCAAGGTCTGCTCTACCCAAGCTGTGCTTGTGTTTACAAAGCTGTCTCCAGAGTAACTGATCACATTACCAGGGCACTGAATCCCACTTACTCTTGTTTTCTCTGTCTCTGACTGAATGGAGTCTAAAATATCTTACAATGTATCTAATTAAAAACCAAGGGGTTCCCCCAGATGAAATCTACAGGTTAAAAAAAATTGACTGTTTTCAAAACAGCCTTTTCTTTTACTGGGTTGAGTAACAGTGTGAATTTTTATGGTAGCTGAAGGAACTCCAAACTTATCAATCATGAATTGAACAGAGTAATTCTGTAGTTTAGTTTTTGCTATCATTCTCTATAAAACTTAAAATATGAAGAATTATACAGTGAATAACTTCACTAAAATTCACCATTGTAAAACTGAAAACCCCATTAAATCCAGACCAGTAAAATGATATGACAACATCATCATGAAAATTATTTTTAAAAAGCCAACTTACATTCATAATAGGCTTTGTCTTCCCGAACTAACTCACTAAATGTCTATTTCTAGCCCCCTAAAAGTTAAGCAAACGTGTTTACCAAACACTGGGATTTTCATCATCTAAAACTATTATTCTGAGCAGCAAACTGAAGAAACCATGAAGTTCAGGCTTCATGGGGACAGGATGTGATCTAACCTTAAAATAACACCACCAAAAAGAAAAAAAAATCCCAGTAAACTTTATTCATGATCTGCAATAATTTTTTTCCACTTAGTGTAAATCCTTTCAACCAAGAGCAGTTTTGTTTCCTACAGTAAGCAGGAGGCAGTAAATAACTTCTGAGCAATAATAATTACAAATTTCTCCTTAATATAGAACACAGTGTTATGAAGGAAAAAAGTTATGAGCCAAGAACTGTAAATCAGCGTCTTTGGGTGACAATTCCCTTTTGAGTGAAGGAACTTGGGAAAGTTTTCAGGATGAAGCATCCCTTTGTGAAGTATCAGGGATACCAAGAAAGCCAACTGGACCTGAGAGTGGAGCCACCGATTTAACTCATTAGATTCGCCTGCTAGGCTTGTCCAGATCTGGAGGTGTCACTTTCAGCACAGTGGACATTTTCCAAACAAATAATTAGCTTTTTTCCTCTAGTCAAAACTTAATCTAAAAACAAGCAACATCCTCAGTCGCCCAAAGGGGGCAGTCGACAGTCAGGTGAGGGAGAACTAGGCTCACACAGGACCAGGGGGTCTAGAAACAAAGCTCTACCAGTTCTAGTCCTCGACGAACCTAGTTATTTGATTTGGTCAAATCTCCCTCCCTCTCGGGGATCCCATCTTATACATTAGGGCGGGGATTCTATTTATAAGGTACTTTCCAGAGCGCATGCCTCCACTGTCTTCCGTGCCTCTTAAACAGCAAGCCCTGGTCAGATGTGCAAAGCCAAAGTCTTGGGGTGAAATATGGCGTGTGACTCCTGCAGATCTTGAAGGGCTATGGGAGGCAGCTGGGCGAGCCCAGGATGCTGTCAGCTTTGGCAAGGGGCTTGCCTTTGAGCTTTGCATGCAATTTCCTTGCTCTAAAATGACCTGGTCGCCTCGGTAGCATGATTAATTTCGACAAAGGACCTGAAATAACTTTTCCTTTATCTGCTCCGACAAGATCTCAGACCCAACAGTCAAAGGACTTTCAAAGGCTGATTTCAAGCTAGATGCTCTGACTGCTCCACCTGCGAGAGCCGGTGTGGTTACAAGAGTACAACTATGAATGTTAAATTCTATCAAGGAAACAAACCGTGCAAAGAAACGAAAAAGAACACCGGGGGGGGGGGGTTGGAAGAGGGAGGGGGGCGGGAGGAAGTGTCTGTGGCCGCTACGTGATTCTAGAAAAGGGGTTCAGACTCATTTCGCTGACCTGGTTAATAATCCCTGCCGAGTTGACGCTCGCCCTGCCAGAAACGGCTCTGAGCCCGCAGCCGGGTTTCTCTTCCCCCTGAGTCAAGTTCAAGGCTCCCGCCCCTCCCCGCCGCCTCTGTTCCAGGCTACCTGGGAGCCACAGGGAACCTGCGCGGCCACGCCCCGTGCAGACTGAACCTTGGGGCGGCCAGCCCGGGCAGCACCTCCTCGGAGCACCCCTTCCTAACTCCCTCCTCCTGCTGCAGGTTTCAGCTTTCTGCAGAACAGGTGACCCGGGCGCTGGCGGTTTAGGTCCCAAAAGCGAAAGGCGAAACCTCTTAAAGGTTGGCACTTAGGCCGGGGCGGCGGGCCCCGGGGCCAGGCACTAGGAGCCAAGATCCAAGGTCTCCCCAGTTCACCCCCTTCTTGTTCCGATGCCCAGCGGTTGCCGCTCCCCGCCTGGCCCATCCCGAGGGTGCGCTGTAGGGCCCACGCCCACGCTCCTGCAACTTCCCAGAGCCCGCGCCCTGCAGGGCCAGTACCTGATGGCTCAGGAAAAAAAAATTAAGTTTAGGGAAAATCAAACCACGGGTATAAAGGCTGGTGCAGATAGACTTTGTCTCCGCGGACTTTTTTTTTTTTTCCAGAATCTTCCTTAGCGTCCTGCGGTGGCTTTGCCAGAGGCGGGCTACCTAAGGCAGCTGGAGCAGAGTGCCGGGAGCAGAGGCGACCTCAGCTGCGTCCACGTGTACGCGGCCCAGAAGAAGAGCCGCGACATCGCCCCGGGTGCGCTGCAGCTGCCTTGGGTGCCGCAGGCCTCCAACACTTTGCGCCCAGTGGCGACCGCCACCGAGCTAACTCCCGCATCCGTTGCTCTCTGGGAGCCCCGGCGTGTCGCCCGGAAATCCCGAGGCCGGCCGGACTTGAGCGGCCAGCAAATGACAGTTCCGACGAGCTCTCTCTCTTTCGGATCCCTCTTCTCAAAGGTGGGGCCAAAATGGAAAGAGAGTACACACATCATCTCGGCCGGTGCGGTGACATGTGCGACGCGCGCGCATGCAATGTTTGCAATAGAAATAAAAGTTTCTCTCAGAACAAGTACAAGAATCCTCAAAAAAAAAAAAAACCCAAAAAAACAAAAACAAAAAACCAGGGTTTAAAACAATCTGAAAACCCATTTTTTACCCCTAAAATCTTTGCAGCTGCCTGCCTGTCAGCTGATACCTCTGTCGCCTCCATAATGAATGAATGAAATTTAAATAAACTACTTGCAGCCACTAACAATCCTATATCTGCCATATGCTCTTCAAGTGCAAACACACCTCGATGCATGCAGCAATTAGGCTGCGACTCCCTCGCCGACACTCGGGGACATCAAGCCAAACACCTGGTGGGCTCCTCGAGTCTGATGGAACCGTTCAGTCCTTTGCTGAAAAGTGCCGACCCCCCCTCCCGCCCCCGCCACCAAAGAGAAATGTATCCCCTAACAACTTGAAAAAAATAAAGAAAGAAAGAAAAGGAAAAGGAAAAGAAAAGAAAAAACGAGCCTCTGGGCATGCTTCCCACAGTACTCATGCGCTTCTCATAGAGTTTTCCATTCATCCTTTTCCAGAGTGGTTTCTGCCACCAAGGTATCCGCTGACAGCTCCGCAAACCAACAGAGAAGGCATTCCCACCTGCTCCCGGATGCCTGGATCCCCGCGCGCTCTAGCCCGAGGCCACCCGCCCAGGCTCCTCATTACCTATGCCGGGGTCTCCGGGCCATGGCGAGGCGGGCCGGGGCTCCGCCAAGAGCCCCGGGGACCGCACCGGTTGCCGCCTCCCGCTGCCCTCCGCCTTGCCTGCGTCCTCCCCCGGCTGTGCAGCGGCGCTCTGCACCGCCGGGGCGAAGTTTCTCCGGAGAAAGGGGAGGAGAAGGAGGTCACCGAGAAGGAGGAGGAGAAGGAGGAGAAGGAGGAGGAGGAAACAGGTTGATATTAAAGTGTAACTCTGTAAACAGATGCCATCAAACAAAGAGGTTTGGACACTCCCCCTCCCGCCAAATCTGGCGCCCCTGCAGTGCGCACGCGCCCTGCCCGCCGCCTCCGCGGTCGCCGGAGCTGCAGCCCGCCTGGCCGCCGCTCCCATTCGCCTCTCGCGCCGCGGAGCTGCTGCTGGCGCGCAGCGAGGCTGGGACGGCGGGCGGGCGGGGAGCCCGGGCTGGGGAGGGGCGGCCGGGGCCCCGGAGGCGCCTTTTCCTGCACAAACCCCGCTCCTTGGCCGGGGTGGCGCCGGCTCACACCGGGTTCGGCTGTGGCCGCTTTCAGGGATACGGCAGCCGTACCGCGGTCTCGCCGCTCCGTAGGCTCCGGAACTCCCGAACCCCAAACAGCAGCGCTTCCACTCAAGGGGACCTCGATGGGAGCGGGGGACACTCTTGCCTTCAGGGTTTCAACTGCGCCTGGACCCCGACGTACCCGGGAGCAGAGAGGGTGTGGGGTGACTGGTTGAATAGAGTGTGAGCATACTTCCCCCAACGATTTTTTTTGAGGGGGGGACTAGGTCCAGTTTTTCTTGTTTTAGTTTTAAAGGGACGTCTTTAAGTCACTAAAAAGCGACAAAGGATACTTTAGTAGTCAGCCCTGTGGCAACAGCCTTTGAGAGATAAAGCCCAGGGCTCATTTTTCTCTCCCTCTCCTAGATCCTGCAACCCACACGCCACCGGCGTTTTGTCACAAGCCCTTCCTCCCTCACTTAGCCGCACGCCCAGCCCACCCACCCCAAGGCAGTGCCCACCACGCATCGCTGCCACTGCAGAGTCCGCTCGGGTCCTGCATCAAACACCTGCTGGACAAATCCACTGGATCCCAAACAAACAGCCCCTAGCAATTCTCAGGAATCCCCACTTATGCACACCTGATTTAAAAAAAAAAAAAGGCCAAAACAGTGGTTCTCAATCTGTGGGTCCCGACCCACGCAGGCCGATCAATTGGTTCAGTTATCCTGCATATTTAGTATGTCCAATAGCTACATTATGATTCATGAGTAGCAAAATTATAGTTATAAAATGCTGACAAATAATTTTATCTTGGGGAACTGTATTAAAGGATCGCAGCATTAGGACGGCTGAGAACCATTGAGCTAAACCGTAAGGAGCCTGTTGGGTGTAATTTGAAAAGTTTATCAGCCACAAGTCCGCGAAGATATCCCTGTTACTTTAGCTAAAGGCTCCCAAAGGAGCAATGTGCTTAGTGCTGAATTTATAAGGATTGGCGAATGGGGGATTTCAGGGGACTTTTAGTGTTACTTCTGTTTATAAATCAGTACCCTTGGGGATTTTTCTTTTCATTCTCAATACACACCAATTTATTTTGCCTTTAATCTTTTAGGAGTTCAAGACTTGTGCTGACTGGGTGTGTGAGTGTCCCAAGTGCTTTAGGGGTTCAAACATAGCTCAGAAAGCTTTTTTTTCTTACTAAAAAAGCATGTTCTTACTGAAATGAGTCATAATTTTATTAAATTGTTGAAGCAAGCTGGGTTTCAAGACTTTATCTGGTGTTTGAAACATTGCTTCTTAAAATTAGCTGTATAGTTTAATCTTCATGAAAACATTTCAGACCATGCTCCTAAGGTTCTACAATAGCTTCTTCAAGAGAGAAGAAAGCAGAAAGTCATTGTGAGACGCTTTTGCATGGTTACAAGTCTTTGCAGCTTAATACACATTTGAAGCCAATACTTGTGTGTAGAGTCTGAAATGAACCTTCTGTGCTCCAACAAAAAGTATGTACAAGTCTATGACAAACATCTAAGAAGGACTCACTCCTAAAGGGACTGCAGTCTGTCTGGTTGTTACTCTATGTATCTAAATGGAAGGATTTCCATTCCTGAGCTTCTTGAGTCCTTGCTAAGGTGATTGATTTCACAGCCTTCTTCAAAGTGTTCTTAAGAAGTACAACCATATTTTATGATTCTTAAAAAAAAGAAAAAGAAGCCGGGCAGTGGTGGTGCACGCCTTTAATCCCAGCACTTGGGAGGCAGAGGCAGGCGGATTTCTGAATTCAAGGCCAGCCTGGTCTACAGAGTGAGTTCCAGGACAGCCAGGGCTACACAGAGAAACCCTGTCTCGAAAAACCTAAAAAGAAAAAAGAAAGAAAGAAAGAAAGAAAGAAAGAAAGAAAGAAAGAAAGAAAGAAAAAGGAAAAACTTTTAAGTAGAAAAATACTTATTTCATCATTTCTTTAATGGTTTTGTACATTGTACATGGTTTGGGAATTCATAATATTCTTATTCCCCCAAGTATTTTACTGTATAGTCTTACATTTCCCTCCTGTGTCAAAGTAATAAGTGTGGAGGACATGCATAATCCAATAAAAATATGGCACTGTCGTTTTACTATCATTGGTGGTTGCTACCTTAAGCTACGGAAGGAAAATAACTAAATGTCACTATCAAAATTCCTGTCTGGGTGAAAGCGTATTTCTAAAGATGTTTCAGAATGCATATTGTGGCTGTGTTTGCACTTTTTCTCTCCATGCGTAAGTATGGTAAATGCATTTTTGATAATGACTTTATGCATTTTGTCACTGTCAGTTTTTATTTTTATTTTTTTAATATTTATTTATTTATTTAGTTATTTAGTTATTTATTTTTGGTTTTTCGAGACAGGGTTTCTCTGTGTAGCCCTGGCTGTCCTGGAACTCACTCTGTAGACCAGGCTAGCCTCGACTCTCGAACTCAGAAATCCACCTGCCTCTGCCTCCCAAGTGCTGGGATTAAAGGCGTGCGCCACCACCGCCTGGCAGTTTTTATTTCTTTATGTTTATAATTTCCTAAGTCAGATATTTTCTCTGTGGCAGGAATAGATGCAGCTTTTGGTTGGGACGTACTGCACAGGGAAGAGAATGTTTCTGTAAAGGACGAGATCTTAGAAGGAAATGTCTATGGTTTGATGGTTATACTGTATATTTCTCCCTTATTCTGCCTTCTCCTCTTCCTCTCCAAAACCCTCGTAATGTGCAACAAAACAAAACCTTTTTAAAAATACTGAATGCTTGTTGTCCTCTGCGGTTGTGCTGATCCTCCGTCTTGAATGGGCATCAGGGTCACTGGACACACCCAAGAAAACTCACAGTTCTCGCCTGTCCCACAACTCCTGTTTCACGGTTTGGGATGGCACCAGATAACCCACATTTTAACAAGTGTCCAAATGCTGTCCCTGGGAGAAATCTCAGGACCACTTATGACAATCTTGGCTGTTTCCATACACTCATTTCTTTTTTGCTAGATTTATTCCATAGCCTTTCCTGTCTCCTGGGCCCAGTGTTCCTGGTCTCCATAGCTCAAAGTCAGTCATCTTCACAGTAAAGTTAGTGTCAGTGACCAAGAAGGCTGTGACAACCTGTTTGGCTTCCCATGGTGGTGAACTTCAGCTTCTTATCTGAAACACAAAGGAAAAGGAATCTCTGGTCCCTTGCAGGCCACTGCGGTTTTCCCTCTCATAAGAACAAGCTTCGGAAGCATTTTTACTTTCCTCTTGACATTGGAGGAAGGCTAAAGGAAGAAATGCCTAGAAAAGACCTGAGTCCCTGGTGCTTTGCTTCCGATCTTTAATAACTCCAATCAACATCTCAAAGACGAATATTATCAATGTTAGTTACAGCCCTGGGTCCAGGGGTTCTATGTCTCTACCACCCACATTTTCCACCCCCTCAACTCAATTTGACTCACAGCATTAAAAGAGAAATAATTACAGTAAATACCAAATGGTTAAAGTACAGACAATTCTTGGTCCTGTCAGTTAATGAAGAGCAGCTGTGGCATATATAATTGAAATCCATAGGTTTGAGATAAACCTCATGTTGACTCCCAGCAAACCTTTTAATCTTAACATTGAAGGGAGCACTGCCGTAGCGTGGTATAGAGCCTCCAGAGAGGGCGGTGGCCAAGTGCATTGTTATCCTTAAATTACAGAATTAGATGTATTTTGATTGTTTCTACTGTTTTGGTTGGCTTATTGTCCTCTTTTGGATCAGCTGACTGGCCTCTTTCAGGCTCTTTCCACTCCAATCTATTTGACAAATGTGTTAAACCAACATTCAGACATTCTAATAATATAGCACAGTTCTAATAATATAGCTTGTCCATTCAGAACACACACAAAGAGTCACAAGGGACTGAAGGACAGCTCCATGTTCTCTAAGCTTGGAGCCTGCCCTGTGATTTATGATTAAATTCTGTCTAAATCACCCTCCCTTCTTCTGGTTTCCTAGAAAGACTCGAATCTTTGATTCAAGACTCAGTTCAAGCATGAATGAAAACAATGTGTGTTGCTTGTTATGGGTCATGTCAATCAATGGAATTAGAGAATGTGGCATACATAGAGCCTTTAAGAGTCAGAAACTCAGTGAATCATAGACCGGACCTCAAGAGAAATGGTATCATTAGGAGAAGAGACTTGTGTGCTAGGAGTGGCAAAGAGGAAAGCATTTTAGATTTCAGTCTCTGGAGTTTGTGGTTTGTCCAGCAGGCAGTAGAAACTCAAGCCTGTGCTGGAGAGGATGAACCAGGACAGGACTGTGTTGGAGTTCAATCTCAGCAGGGAGTTGTCAGACACAATCATTTAAGAAAGTAGAGTGTAAGTCTGGAGTGCATCTCAATGAAAACTACTTGTCCACCATGTCGGCAGCCCTAGGCCAGATGCCTACACAGAAAGAAATCAGTAAAGACCTTAGAAGTAAATGTAGCTTAAGATAACATTCAACAGTCACCATTTTCAAATTTACTGCATTTTCTTCTGATGCACTTCTATGATGGCAATAGTACACAACATGCCGTCTCTTTCTAATTTCATATTTAGCATATTGTCTTAGCTTGAAGTTGACTATGGCTTACTTGCACCACAGGAAGTAGTAGCACATTCTACAGGTAGGGCTGCTTCCTGTGGAAAAGTCATCATTTGTTAAACAAGCCCTTAGCTCACTAATGCTGGTTTTAGGAGTTTGTTGGTATGAAGGTGACAATTACTTCCTATCACAAACTTGCTAATATGCAAACCATACAGAGAGATGGCAAGGGGAAGTCTTAGAGAATATGTAGAAGGTTTACAGAGGGGCAGGAATAGAGGCTAGGTGAGTATAGATATGCAGATTGCATGGAACTGGGGAGGGGGTCGAACCCAGGACTTTGTGCATACGAAGATGTGTACTATCTCTGAGCTACAGCCCCAGCTGGGAACTTCTCATTTAATACCGTTTTGTTGACTGATTTTAGACGACTTAACAAATAAGTTTTGAAGAAAAAAAATTATTGGGCAGCAGCTTTTAAACATGTTTAATCGTTTCTTAAGAAACACATCTTGGGTTGCTGCAGTAGTTACCACTTTTACAAAAGTTCTCAGCATCCATATTGGATTGACTCATGACTGCCTGCAATGGCAACCTCAGGGTAACTCATTCCCTCTAATGGAACCCCTAGTCACCTGTACACACATCCCCATATACCCACAGGTGCACACATGAGCACACCTGCACGCGTGCACACACACACACACACACACACACACACACACACACACATAAAATATTTTTTTTAAAAAGAAAAAAAGCAAACCCCTTATCTCCTACCTCATAGGCACACGCACTTAAAAATAGTGTGTGTTTGTTCTGTGGCCCCTAAGTGAAATGCATGTTTTACAAAACAGGGTGTACACAAGCTGAACAGATAGCATTTTGATTAACTCATATAATCCAACAATCTTGAGTTCAAGACTGGCCTGGGTAACTTAGTGAGTGCCAGGTCAGCTGAAGCTGTGTTTAGAGGTTATGTCTCAAAAACCGAAACAAAACAGAATGAATCAAGACAAGAAAAAACAAAAGCCATGCTTATTCCTACCAACAGGGATTCTTCTGTCTATATATGTACTTTAGGAGCCCTAAATTGCTTTGTGCCCTATTTACAGAGGGCAAACCCTAGTTCAAAAAGCATGGAACAGATGACAATGGAGGCAATGCTCTTTCTCTTTTGATAAATCTGCTTTGCAAAATCACCAAGTCCTAAAATAGGAGAGAGAGAAGAGAGAGGTTGCCTCTGTAAAGTGAATTTTGGGACTTGCTCAGAGCTTTGAAAGATGGGCTTGGGAAAAACTTGGTGATTTTGACACTTTTTTCCTCCATGATAGAGTCTTATCACTGCAGAGGTGGAAGTCAAATCCCTTCTGCCATAAGTCACTTTTGATCATGCTGTCTTGTCTCTGTACCAGCAAGGTGACTAGTCATGCAGTAGTAAAAGTGTCTCTAGTCTTTCCCGTTCTCCCTATGAAACACGCAGGCCTTCCTTGCACCTTTGTGTACCTGACCATGTTCCCATAGCTCCTATCACTGATAAACACATGTAGAGTATGCACTCAACACTACACTCTGTGCCAGCCATGCACTTTCAAAAAGAAAGAAACAAGCCTCTAGTTATATGATTCACACACATACCCACATGTACACGTGCACGTATACATACACACATGACACATGTATATGCACACACATGCACACATATACATGAATATACACATACATGCACAGACACAATACACAGACACACATATATGCACATGCATGCACATGCATGCAGAACACATATACGTGCATGCACACACACACACACACACACACACGACCTCTTTTCCATCCCTGAACTGCCTCCTAATTACTCCCCACCCTATGGCCTCTCTCTCTTTGCCATCCAGTCCACATCCCACCACTTGATGAATCTCATTATAAGCACTTTCAGTAACTTAGTCATCTGGGTAAAGACCTATAACTGGCTCCCTAATGTTAACAAGATAAGATCTGAACTCCTTAACTTGGCATTCCCAGTCTTGAGTTTGCTTGGCCTCCATGCCTACACAACCTTACCCCCAGGGGTGATGATATGTAATTATTGGGATGGCTCATGCTTCAGCCTATCAAATGGGGTTTAGCCGTGGACAGCCTGCAAAGCTTCTCTGGGGACACTGGCAGAATGCCATTTTGCCTCACAACCAACTTATCTTGCAGCCTTAACTCCCCCCAATGTGTCTGCAGCCCCTTATCAAAACAAATAAAAAAAATCCTTGGCACTCTGAGGCCTGAGTGCTTACAGCATGCCTCCAGCTGGAAATGCCTGTCCTCTACCTCTCAGCTTATGTAAGTGCTGGCCATCTAAGACCTAGAGCAACTTAGAGGAGGCTGTTTCGGCAGGGGGAGTCCACAGTGGTAACTGGAGGCCAAAGCAGGAAGCCCAGTGATCACATCTTCAAGTGGAGACACAAAGAAGAGAGAACAAACTAGAACTGGCAAGAGACTATAAACTCTCCAAGCCCACCCCTAGCAGGTGTACTTCCTCCAGCAAGTCTATACCTCCTAAAGGTTCCATATCCTCTCCAAACAATGCCACCAACTGGGGACAAAGTGTTCAAATATCTCAGCCTGTGGAAGACATTGCTCATTCAAGCCCTCATGTTCCCTGAACATGGTGTTACTCCTGAAGCCTTCCTTGGATTCTGGAATTCACAGTTGAGCCTTGAATTTGAGTACTAGACTAATCCTACCCCATTTGAGACAGTGTCCATATAGCCCAGACTGGCCTCAATCACTCTGTGAAGCCAAAGACGACCTTGGATTTCTGATCTTCTGGCCTCTACCTCCCAAGTGTTCAGATACAGACACGCCTTACAATGCCTGGTTTATGCTGCTCTGGGGATGCAGCCCAAGGCTCAGTGCATGCTGGGAAAGCACTCTACCACCTAAGTCACATCCCCAGCCTTCTTAACCTCCTTGTGAGTCTGTTTATTTACTTCTCTACTTATTTTTATAAGTGTTCTTTGTCAACATC
The DNA here is from genome assembly GCF_004785775.1 of Grammomys surdaster. NCBI lineage: Eukaryota > Metazoa > Chordata > Mammalia > Rodentia > Muridae > Grammomys > Grammomys surdaster. The sequence goes on from NW_021604721.1 coordinate 686,695, forward strand.
CTCAGGAGTCTTACTGTAAGCTGGATGGCAGGAATTATCCTACATAAATCTTTCTACACACTTAGCTTCTCAAATGTGAGCACAGAAATGTTTGTTGAGCTGTTGACAATTGTTTGGGAACTAGTTGGGACTGATTTCATATTTGTTTATTTTAAACATACTTCTTTAAAGGATTTTATTTCATTTTTAACTTTTATTGTTATAAATTTTTCGAGATTTTTATTGTTTTGTTTCATTTTATTATTTAATTTTATGTGTGATAGTGGTTTGTCTGAATGTGTATATGTGTATCACATCTATGTCTGGTGTCTGTGGAGGTCAGAAGAGGGTGTCAGATTCCCTTGAGCCTGAGTCCTCTGAAAGAGCAACAAGTGTTTTCAGCTTCTGAGCCAACTCTCTAGCCTCTCATTTTTACTCTTTAATTATGCACATGCCTGTGTGTCTATGTGGGAGTGTGTGCAACTGAGTGCAGTCACCTGTGGAGGACAGAAGATGGTTGGATACCTTGGAGCTGGAGTAATAGGCAGTTGTGAAACAGTTGACATAGCTGCTGGGAACCGAACTCAGGTCCTCAGTGAAAGGAGTACATACTCTTAACCTCCGAGCATACTCTTAACCTCCGAGCGGTCTGTGCAATCCTATTTAAAACATAACAATGCCTTACTTTTGAATGTTACACTTTGCAACAAGTTTGGGTATATATTATCTCATCTAATTCTTCAGGCCCCACCTCTCCCATCTATCCCTTTCCCCTCTGGCTTGCTTTGGCGCTTGTAGTTAAACCCAGGGCATTCTACATTCTAGGCAAGAGCTCTACCCCTGAGCTACAGCCTAGCCCGCCATTGCAATTATTATTTTTCTGTTTCATACATTGTTACTGAGTTGAGAAAGATGAGGGGGGTTTTCTTGATCGCCCAGATGACTAATGGCTGCGCTAATGTGTAACCCTTGACGTTTTAATCCTAAATCCTAGCTCTATTCACTGCTCCATGGGAGCCTCCAGAGTTTACTTCCTTGTCTATGTATTCTTGTAGTTTCTCTCAAACTGCAGGACCCACCGATGGCCATGCTGCTGTCCTTGGCAGAAGGTTGGTAGGCTTGCAGGGTGCACAGCACCACGCTGAGCTAAGGGACGCTGCTTTGCCTCTCAGCTGTCTATAGGGCTCTGCCCTTTTGGCCGTGTGGCTCAGAAAGGGTTTTCTTTTAAGCATATTGTTTGTCATATTCTGTTTCTGAACGTTGGTCCCCCTCCTTCTCTATGCGGCATTTGATCTCTGTCATTTATTATAGCATTTCTTTATGTAATGTTGAGTTTACTGTGATGTAAACTCAAGGGCCTGTTCATTTGAAGCTAGTTATGAAAATTGATATGGGAATAAATGTTTGATTTTAACAACCTAAGAAAGGTTTCTTAGTTGTTCTAAAAATCCCTTTGGTAACCTTGCATGCTTCCTAATTACTAGTTTGTCCTAACTGCTGTGGGCTCTACCGCTGTTCCTCCTCCTCTTCATTCAAAGTCTTAGAAACACGATGGTTTTTAACTCAAACAGTTCAAGAAGAAAGGAAGTTATTATGTATACTTTGGACCCTTCACATTAAGTAAATGACATAATTTAAATGTGAGCCCTGTTAGAACAAGGTGCACCATCATGCTGAACTTAAATTTATTTAGTAGAAACATAAAAATCTGTGAACACATAAAGCTAATACTGCAAAGTTCTGATGTGTGTACATGTTACATTGTGATGCGTGTACATGCTACATCGGTTTACTAAGTAACAAAAGTGGTACAAATTTAATAAAAATAGCCAGCTTATGAAAACTTGTTTCTAAAATTATCTTGTTTAGCAAGTACTTATGTTAAGTGTAAGAGTTTATGTTAAGCAAACATTTTACTTTCATAAGTAAAATAAGCCTTTAAAGAAACTATTAAAGCCCATACAATCCTTTGCATGAAAACATAGAGAAAATTCTGAGGTCCTAACTCTCTGGGCAGGGGAGAGACAACCTGATTCTGTTTTAGCTCAGCCTGACAGACGCTTTGCCATGGAAAGGCAGCATTTTGCTTGAAAACTTTTCCTCAGGCAAGATGAGCAGTGGAGTCAGGAGAAGTCCCAGAGCTCCCAGGTCAGGTGGCCTGGTGTATGTAGCAGTGAGCAACAGAAGGAGAAACTTTGTCTCAAACAAGGTGGAAGGCACTCCAACCCCAGAGGGAGGTCCAGCCACTGCCACACATGTTACACATGCACTTACACACACTGACACACATAGATACATGCCTGAATAAAAATAAAAATGGAGAAATCTTTTGATATTTTCTTTTATTTCAAATAACAGAGCTTAATGATACCCCCTTGAACATTAGAGAACAAGGTATAAATAACACTTACTATTTTTTTTTAAAAAAAGACAATGACTTTTAGCATTACATTATTACTGCCTCTCTTTCCTTGTAGCCCAGGCTGACCACAAACTCCCCATCCTGTTGCCTCAGTCTGCCTAGTCCTGAGATTACAGATGTACACCACTATGCCATGCTACATTCTTTTTAATCAACAACTTGACATATAGGAAGTAGGAGTTGCTAAGTTTAAAAGGATGGGAGCAAACACTCTTACTGTAATGTACTTAAAGATACTTTCAACAGGTATAGGTGGGAATTCTTATGCTGATAGTGTTGGCTGAGATTCTCAATGCAGTAAATAGGCTTTTGCCAAAGAAATCTAAACATGAGATGGAGTTTGTGAGTGCAAAAGCTGGTAGTTTGATTTTTGCGTCATATTATCTCTTTGTTGGTCATTTTTCAGACTATTAGGAGCTCTTGCATAGATGACTCATTGAGCAGAACTTGCCAAATAAAGTTTTGAAATTACAGCAGGCTGGCTTGTAGATATGCTCTCTGAGCAGTGGCAGTACCACCCCTTAGTAGGAACTTGGAGCCACCCTAAACTCTCTCTGCTCCAACATTTAATCAATGACAAAGTCCTGCTAAGTTTATTCCTTTAAACTTTATCTAGTTGTGTCCCTCTTTTTTGTCCCCTATATCAACTCTTCCAAACTATAGTCTTCCCACCTTCCTGATGCTGAGCTAGTTCTCTCAAAAAATCCTTCTCTTAACCATTGACACACAGGAAAGGTCCTAAGCAGGCCCAGGCATAACACCCAAGGTTCTTAGAACCTTGCTTGCAGATGACTCTTGACCAGAACATCAAGTTCATCTGGGAATTTTCCAAACACACAAACCTCTTCTGTTACCTCTGCCGATTCTTCACCTTAGCTATCAGTCTCTATATGGCTGTAAAGAGGAAAGAGCTTAACTACTTTCTTTACATCCAAGATTCTTCAAAATCTCATATCATGCGTGCATAAGTGCCAAACCAACACTAAGGACCGCCCCCCCCCAATGCCATAAAGCTCTGTACCCAGGCACTTGCTTGTTTTGTATTTGTTAGTTTGTTTGTCTGAAATGGATCTGTCTCTGTAGTTCAGCCTGGCCCCTAACATTGAACTCAACTCCAGATCTCTCTGCTTCAGGTTCTTGAGTGCTGTGAGTTAAAGACATGCCTTGCTATGTCCTGCTTACCTTGCTCATCTGGGTCCATCTGCCATTAGTGACTAATTTCTGCTTATTGCACTGGTCTCAACTAGAGGCCTGCTGCTCAAAATTCCTTCTTTGAAGACAAAGTAAGTTCTTTAGTGACTGGAAGAATACGAGCTTCATGTCCAATGTGTCCTTGATATCTCTCTCTGTCTCTGTCTCTCTGTCTCTGTCTCTCTCTGTGTGTCTCTCTCTGTCTCTCTCTCTCTCTCTCTCTCTCTCTCTCTCTCTCTCTCTCTCTCTCTCTCTCTCTCT
>NW_021604721.1:690557-723256 GCF_004785775.1 Grammomys surdaster
TCTCTCTCTCTCTCTCTCTCTCTCTCTCTCTCTCTCTCTCTCTCTCTGTCATAGAGTTTTATTGTTTAGCCCAGGCTGGTGAAGACCTCATAATCCAGCTCATACACTGGAGTACTTCATGCTGAGTACTGAAACTACATGTGTGCTCTAACACAGTGAACTAAACAGAATCAATTTATTTACCTGATTAAGCAAGTATGCCTTAAGGATTAGCTTTGGTCCAAGTAGCTGACACTTGACAATACTTAATAAGTAGTAACTATTAGTCTAGTATGTCAATCTATTAGCTTGTAGCCTTATTTATGTTCTTGTATCTTATTCAGTCTCTAAACACTTTGACTCATTATTTACCTGACTTTTCCTTTCGTTCTGTGTGGTTCTGCACATAGGCACCATCTCTATCGTATGGATGAAGATAAAATGCTCAAACACTGAGAAGACTGCATTTTGTTTGGGAGTGCTCTGAATCGAAATCAGACACCTACCCTTATACCTCTCTCTGTCACTCTCCCAGGGGAAGATGTTAAACGATTGAGCAAAGTTCTAAAGTCGGATAAACTGTAGCACACTGGAAGAAGATCGATCCGGAGTCTCCATCACTTGTGTCTTTCGGAAATGCCCTTCTTTGACTCAACCAAACAGAAAGCAAGAATGTGGGGCTTAGCCTCAAACAGCCCGAATGTGGACTTCCAAAAGAGATCATGGTTTGCTTCTTTTCAGTTGAGAGCCACAAGTACATCCAGAAAACTAAGCCCATCTCAGGAGTGGACTAGAGTGTGTCTCTGGTGAGAGACCTGTTTAGTAGTTACAATTAGAAGCTTTTATAAGCTGCTGGGGTCTCAGAGAACAAGGGAGGCCTTCCCCAGTTTCTCTCTTCACTTTGTAGTATCCTCTGCTTCTGCTGGGCTAGGGAGAGATTGTTTTATGGGTAACTTTTCACTTTGAGAAGACAAGATTATTTTTGGAGGGAATTTAATAATGAATTCAAGATAGAAGTTGGCAATCTATGCCTGGTAATGTGTCTTCTGAGGGCACTTCACTCTGCCAAACAAGCAAGAGTATTCGGATAGATGTGGTTACTGAAGGAATCTTTGGAAAATAGTTCACTTGTGTGTGCACACACACAAACACACACTTACATACACTACACACACATGCACATACACATGCACACACACACACCAACATGTACAACATGTACATACACACACACAAACACACACTTACATATACTATACACACATGCACACATACACATACTCACACATGCCAATATGCACACATGCCAATACGCACACACCAACACATACATACATGCCCATACACATACACACCAACACACACATACACACACATATACATACACAGAAATACATATACATGCACAAACACATATGCACACACGCACGCACACACATGGACACACATGCACACACTCTATCAAGTGTTCTGAATATAACAAGTGAAGGGACAGTGAGAAAATGGAGCCATCAGCCTACACATTTTTAATATTATAAGTCAGTCTGCTTGAATGGCACTTACTTTAAACTATTGTCAGCTTCCGCTATCCTGTGTTACTATCAGTCATATTTCATTCATTGTGCTCTTTACCAGCCAGAGAGTTGGTCCTTGCACTCTGGAGGTAGGAGGTTGTCGAGTTCCAGCAGTTCAGTCTGGGCTACAAGGCAAGGCCCTGTATAAAAACAAACAAAAGCAGCAGAAAACATAGAAAGAAAAAGTTCTTGCTTAATTTACATTTTATCCCAGAGTTTCTGGTACAGAACACTCACCACCCAATAACAATTAAGTGTGTTTTGGTGAGAGGAGACTCTCAGGAATACTTGAACTTATGTGAAATTCAATAAACATGCAGGTTGATTCCATTGTTTCTATTTCCATGGTGGTCATAGGTTCGTGAAATCATTGGTGGAGTGAGAAGCTGCAGTTCTGTTGTTATGTGCCATTTTACATGTGACAGAGAATCAAACTCGGGTTTAATTGGGCTTCATGAACTGAAGATAAAAGGTAGGCATTCTAATCCAAACAACGTTGTTAAATAACTACAGAGTCTATAAATTAATCCAATGCAACAGCAACAGACATTAAAGTCAACTATCTGTTCCCTAAAAAAGTAAAAAAAAAAATAGAAGATATAAAATCATATATTTTATGATTTCAAAAAACAAAATCCTATTTTTTTCTTCTTAAACTCAGAAAGGTCTACTTCAAAGAATTTACTTTTAAAGTATAGATGTTGGTTTCCAGAAAGAAAAAAAAAAAAGGTAAAGATGCCCAGGTTTTGTATAAGAACGGTTAACCTTTCCACTCCCAGAAATACAGATTCAACTAAAGAGAATCAGACTTCTAGTCATAAACCCTTCTTTTCTGCACTTGAAGAACTGAAAGGTTTCTCTGTTATTTTCTGAAGGAGGGGGTTTCCTGTGTGTCTCGCGCTCTGGGGATCCCCTCCTCCGTCCACTCCCCGGCAGTCTTTCTTCACATGGAGCATCTTTGAATCAATAAGGGCTCTGTGACTCTCTGAAGAGCCATCCACATATTTTTCTTAAACGAATGTCTGGCAGGGTGAAGTTGCAGGTATGGACTGCAGGCCCCTCAGGAAGAGGCAGAAGCTGCCCGGAAGGGATGCTGTGCTGGATCCTCAGCTGCCTTGTCCTATGTGGGTGTGTCTGGCGTTTTGCTCTTGAGTAATTTAGCTCCACAAAACACATTTTCCTACTCTTTTACCTCGTGTCTTTAGAAAAGCAGCCCTTTGTGTTTACGACGTTTGGCTATGGGAATTGGGGCACTGATGTACACATAAACCTTAAGGGAAAAAAGTTTGCTTGGTAGGAGATGAAAACTAGGTGCATTGTCTGTGTCAAAGGCTGACAAGTCTTCTGTGGGTTTTCCCCTACCTCGGCCTCAGCTGAGAGTGGTCCAGGGGGAGGAGGAAGGAGGGGCTTCCTCAGGCCCACGCCTGCAATGCTAGGCATGACCAGTAGGGAGGAAAGCACACTTGACCATTTTCTTTCCCCTTAATTCACATTAAAGCTGCACACTCACTATCGATGTTTCAAACCATTCGGGGTGAAAGATAGATGTATTTTTTCTTTCATGCAGAGATTCTGAACTTTGAAAACAAAATCACAAATAGGGCTTTTAAATGGATTGTTAATGCTGGATATTTTATTGTAGTTCAATAAAGAACTCTGTGTCTCCATTACACAGACTAATGACACCTCCAGACATATTTACAGTAATTTTCCCAGCTGATAGAGTTTAATTAATGATATAAGGACATAATTACATGTTTCAGTGATCTCTCACATATTTACAGGAACTGCTATAACTAGCTTAATTAGAGTAATTATGTAAATAGCTGATAATGCACAACAAATTACAGAAAAAATATCTCCTAGAGTCTGGTGTGTATCGGTGTCTAAGCTAGCGTATAAAAGGCAAACATTTACATCTGAGGTCTCAGCGTAGAGACATACGGCCTCTACCTTTTATCCTTCCTAAGCAAGGCAAAGTACAACTGTTGGAGATCTGACAACTATTTTCTTCCTTCCCCAGTTCTTCAGCAGAATGGAGTTTCTGTCAACAATAAAAGCTCTCATTTTGCCCCGACACTGGCTGGAGTTTTCATGATGGGTTTTATGTCATGTGGGGCAGTGTCATCGCCCTCCTGGGAACTGGAGAGGGCACTTGGACTTGGCAAACCTCGTGCCTCTCTTCCATTTCCTCTCTCCCCTGTTCTTCATCTGGCAATGTCTGGTTCCACTGCAGTCATGCACAAGATGTTTCTCTGGACCAGCTAGTCAGCCTCTTGTTCTTTAGAGCCAGTGTGTAGAGCCTGCAATTGACATTCCACGGTGCAGTTCTAACTCGGCTGCCCACCACTCCGGTCTTTCCAATGTTGCTCTCCTCCTTGAAGGTCAGTCTTTATTCACTAGGGGAAGAGATCACCTCCATTTAAAGTGAGTAACGCTACTCTGTATCAGCTGTTTTGTCTCCGTGGACTGACATCCGGCTTGGTCTCTCTCTGGAGGCTAACTGGAGTTCAGTCATCACACTCTCCTATAAGACCTAAGAAAATCGCTGGAGAGATAGCTCAGCGGTTAAGAGAACTGACTGCGTTTTCACAGGCCCTAAGTTCAATTACATGGTGACCCATAGTAGTGGGACCCGATGCCCTTTTCTGATGTGTCTGAAGACAGCTACAGTGTACCCATATACGTAAAATAAATTTTAAAAATCTGAAGAGAAAAAAAGGCCTAAGAAAGTGTAAATGGGCTAAGAGAAATACTAACTGTTGGGAGAATATGGAGTCAAATTTTAATTTAATTTAATTTAATTACAGCTCTCTTAAATTAATGACTCTTGTAGGCTTGTACACTCATCCCATATGTACCTTTCCACAACCTCTTCAGTAGGACCAGACTCTTGACTGTCCCATGGACATATTCTTAAACCTATGTGTTCACATCTCCTTTAAACATCAACTTCGACTGACATTCCCATTTAAGCCCCCTGTACCAAGCCTTTAACTAATTTTCTCTTCCAGGACTTAGAGAAGATCAGGATGTCCAAGGCAACGCAACACCATCTACAGGACATTATCACCTGCAAATGTGCCGAACTCCATTCATGGTTATTCCAGGACACACGCAGTCAGTGGGTTGTGCATATCTGGACTATGCTGTCATTTACTGTCATCTACCTTCTCTCCCAGCTGGATGGGAGTCTTCTGTGGACAGGATCCCAGCCTGCACGTGTGTGTGTGTGTGTGTGTGTGTGTGTGTGTATGTGTGTGTATGAATTTCTGTGCACAGACCAGAGAACAAACTTGGGTCTCATGCTCAGAATTTTGTTTCTAATACAAGGTCTCTCCTTTGTCCTAGAGCTCTCTGATTATGCTAGGCTGTCTGGCCAGAGAGTCCCTGCAATCTGCCTGTGTCAGTCTGTCCAGTAACATGCCTGGTTTTTCCATATGGGTTCTGGGGATCAATGTCAGGTCCTTATAAGCATAACGGCAAGTGCTCTACTGACTGTACTCTCTGAAGGTGCAGAGTCTGGCACTTCCATATTCCCTATCTCATTTCCACGACAATGCTGGATTCTTACTGTGCTGGCTAGATTAATATCAACTTGACACAAGATAGATTCATCTGAAAGGAGGGAACCTCAATTCAGAGATCGCCTCCCTAAGATCAGGCTGTAACTGAGCCTGTAAGGCATTTTCTCAGTTAGTGATTGGGGAGAGAGAGCCAGCTCATTGTGAGTGGCACTGTCCCTGGGCTGGTGGTCCTGGGTGCTATAAGAAAGCAGACTGAGCAAGCCATGAGGAGCAAGCCTGTAAGCAGCACTCCTCTATGAGCTCAACATCAGCTCCTGCCTCCATGTTCCCACCTGGTTGAAGTTCTTGCCTTGGCTTCCCTAAATGGACTATGACTCAGGATATGTAAGCCAAGTAAGCCCTTTCCTCCCTAAGTTGCTTTTGGTCATGGTGTTCAGCAACTAAGATATTTATCATCCATTCAGTAATTTGTCATTCATGGATTTAAGTATATTTAATCAGGATCTTTGCATATGCACGGTCACCAACTAATAACAACTTTGCAAGGCTTTTAATGTTATAGGGCAGCTCATTCCTTCCCCGGTGTCTGCAGCCACTAATATCTGCGTCACATCCATGGGAAGTTCAATAAACTTAGGGAGCTTACAGACTATAGTGAATGCAAGCAGGTAAGTAACTAATCAGTAACTCTTGTGATACATGTAGGGAGGATGTAGGAGGTACAGAAGTGACTCGTGGCTGGTAATGTTTAAATTGTAGAATGAACAGAGCTACCTGAGAAGTGGGCAGGGAGGAGGTAAGATAAGAGAGTATCAGGCCATTTCTAGATTGATGACTTTGAAGAATCATTTGTCATGGTTTGAATATGCTTGGCCCAGGGAGTGACAATATTTGGAGGTGTGGCCTTGTTGGAGTAGGTGTGTCACTGTGGGCATGGGCTTTAAGACCCTCATCCTAGCTGCCTGAATGTCAGTATTCTGCTAGCAGCCTTCAGATGAAGATGTAGAACTCTCTGCTCCAATTGAACCATGCCTGCCTGGATGCTGCCATGGTCCTGCTTTAGTGATAATGGACTGAACCTCTGAACCTGTAAGCTAGCTCCAATTAAATGGTGCCTTTTATAAGACTTGTCTTGGTCACAGTGTCTGTTCACAGCAGTAAAACCCTAACTAAGACATCATCAATAAAAACAATCCTTGGGGAAAGGAGGTTCTGAACTATGTGGAAATGGTTTGGAGAAAAGAAATAATGTTTGGACAACTGTGGTCTTTGAGATAACAGTAAGAGATGAGAGAGGTCAGCAGCGCGTTGATTTCATGGAATGGAATAACCTTGAGCAATGACAATGGGATAGTGTCCATAGACACCAGGATACTCAAACGGAGTGATTACTTTTCTGGGAGAATATGCAGAGTGAGCAAATGAGAGAAAAGTCTCTGAGTCAAGAAGGGAAAGGCAGCAGGAAACAGAATAAGGTAGGGAAGCCCAGAGCTCCAGGTTCCCCAGGCCACAAGTTATGATAACTTAGAATGAATCGTTCAGACTTCCACCACATAAACCTAGGGAAGATTCCCCACAGATACAGATGAAGGCCGCTGTGAGCATGACATTTTATTTGCACTGGAAGTGAGTGGTTAAAATGTATTTTTTCTAGCTGCTGGAGAGCTCGCTGCTCAGTGGTGAAAAGGATGCTACTGGGTCCTCCCTACTTAGAGTCTGTTTTAGGTGTTCATTCCACGGTGGTATGAGAGTCTCTTTCTTGTAGCATTAGCATTTTCTGAATGTTTATAGTTCTGAAGCTGAGTCTCCTATCTGGATTTGTTGTTGACTTCCAGGTTCACACAGGTAAATGCTAGATACCCAGCGTGTCTGTCTAATCTGACTCTCTCCATGCATTTCCTTTCTTGGAAAAATTCTTTTCAGTTCGAAACCTTTGTGGTTACCCTTCGCTTCCTTCTTCATCATTCACCACTGAAGCATGTTGGCTTCACCTTTAAAAGTCACTCAGAATGTGATACCTCAGCACTCCATTGCTGCCACTCTGTCAAGCCTTAGCATCTCTACCTGAAATCACCCAATGTTTTCAGATTGGCTGGCTTTATCTATTCTTGTTTTTTTTTATATACAATTTATCTACCTATTTATTTATTTATTTAATGTGCATTGGCGTTTTGTCTACATGTATACCTGTGTGAGGCGTCTGATCCTGGAGTTACAGACAGCTGTGAGCTGCAATGAGGGTGCTGGGATTTGAACTCTGGTCCTCTGGAAGAGCAGCTAGTGCTGTTAACTGCTGATCCATCTCTCCAGCCCCAGTCTGTTCTTCATAAGGACTTTTTGCCGTTTGACTCCCTATTTTTTTTCCAGGCTATTCCTATCCATGTGACCTCCAGTCTGGTCTTGGGACATGCTAAGCTTGCTTGATCTGCTGGCTCATCCCTCCTTCTAAGCACACGACTTGCTCCTCTACTTCCTGAAGTCTACATTTAAGCTTCTCTTTTCAGTGAGAGCTTCCTGGGCACCCTACACCGCATTCCAATGCCCCTTCCTCACCTGCTTTTCTTTTCAGGACGTAATCACTTCTAATGTGCAGTAGAATTGTGCTTCTTTGTTCATAGTTCTTTATGTGTCCACTTAAATACAAGCTCTATACTTGCTGTTTATCTGTGAGACCCACTTGCAAAGGGTTTGGGCCCAAATGGATAACAAGCAACATGATAGGCTCAAGCACTAAATGAAGCCTCAATGATAAAATAAAACACCCCATTCGAAACAGGCTAAATGATGTCAGCTGAACCGAAGTCAACACAGTTGTATTTAGGTGGTTCGTTTCAGTGGCAGGTGATGGGCAAGAGGTCACACTGATGTGATTTATTGAGAAGGAGATAATGAGTTTAGTATTCTCAAGAGTTAGAGGACAAGGGGCTGGAGAGATAGCAGTTCTTCTGGCAAAGCACTCCCCTGGCAAGCATGAGGACCTGAGTTCAAGCCCCCAGACTATATGTGAAAGTTAGGCATAATGTGTGCTCTTGTAATACCAGCACTTGTTCCAACTTGAAGAGTTCCAGGCCCAAGACTCTGTCAACTAGAAAAGTCAATCATACCTAAGGAATGTCAATCAAGGTTGCCCCGTGCTCACCCACGTGCACACCTGCACCACATGCACATGAGTACACAGACACGGACACTTAGATGCACACAAGTTAAAGGTTAAGCTAGGCAGAGTGGGGCACTCCTGTAATCCCAACACTTCAGAAGTAGAGTCAGAAAGATAGAGTTTGAGGTTACCCTAAGCTGTAGAGTGAGTTAGAGGCCACTCTGAGTTTCAGAAGACCTGGTCTCAAACATGACAAAGCAAAAAGAGTCAATGATTATGTTATGTCAAAGGACAGAAATTGGAGACTAGAAGCTTGCAATTCATGTCAAATTATCTTAACTCTTTTTTTGAAATTTTATTCCGTTTTCCCAAAAATGAAACTTAGCTATGCAGGATCAGAAACATAGCCATGAAGACATTTATGTGTATGTATACACACATGCATGTAAATGCACACATGAACACATACACACACACACACACACACATGCATGCATGAACATAAACACACTGAGGGAGGGAGAAAATGGCTGTGATGTTTCTGTGTTTCTGGCTTAGTTGAGTAAAACAAAGCATTTAGCTTTAAAAGCTGGTGACAGGAAGGGATTTGACTATGATCATTCATGTTCAGAATGATAACATGGAGACATACTTTCTTACCCTCAGAAGATATTTCCCTCTTCCTCTTCACATTTCTACCCCCATTTGTCTAGAGAGGTCTGGGACTTGGGACTGAGGAACATGAGCTGATGCAGCGGCCTTCTAACGGCACAAACTGAAGTCGGAGACATTGAACATGATGCTTAAAGAGGCTGTTATTTCATCATGAGTTTTGTAACTCTGTAGAAGATACTTGAGGAAATTAGTATCTTATACATAGATGGATATGTTTTATTTCTTCATCCAGGGTTTTGTAAGAGGGCTAGAAGCAATTTTATAAAGAAGAAAAATTAGGAGCTTGCCATTAACTTGATGTCGTACTAAACAAACAGAAGTCTTCTTATAGTCATTCAAAAGACCCTCCCACATAAAACTGTTGCCTCTCAGCCACTCTGTTTTCCTTTAAGAGGTCACACTCTGTCTTTCTAGGTCAATTCTACACTTTTTTTCCCTTTCTAAGCAGATTGGAAAAGAAGTGGGGGTCAGTACCGGCTTACTATCAAGTGGGCAACATAGAGATAAATTTGATAAATTTGAATGTGAGTATGCATTTGTCACAGGATTTCTGTTGGAGGCTAGAATGCTTGCTCTGGGTTATTCTGGAGAACATGAACCTCTTAAAGCAATGACAGCAGTAACAGACACTCCTTTCTACAATCCAGACTGGTATTCAGGGCATGATCATTGGTTTTATTGCTACAGTTGCGTCTACAATCCAGATTCTCATTCAAAAGCATGGGCATTGTCAATGTTGCAACAGTGGCATAAATATTTTTTTTCCTTTTATATATCTCATTCAGTTAGCAACTGCTTGCTTGTTGCATATTTTTGTAGGTTACTAGAATTAACTCATAGCACAAGCATAAGAAACTTTAAAACCCTGTGTAGTAACTGAGAGATACATAGTTAACCCCTCATTTACTTATAAGTCAAACGTTTTAAATGGTGCTAATTCAATATTTTTCCCTAATCTATTCTTTGGTAAAGGCTTTAAAAAGAGAGTTGCTTTGTCCATGACCCACATCTGATAGTTTGAAATTCTTAAGATACAGATGAATAAGTTTACACACACCTCCTGAAAATGTCTTTCTTTAATTGTAGGAGTAACGTGGCTGCATATGGATTTGTTTCCAGTTAAAGAGTATAAACACAAATACAAGTCTATGTTCCCTTCACAAGTTCCCCCCAATTCATTGTAATCTTCTTTTTCTTTCCTCCTTTTCCTCATCTTCTCTTCCTTCTTTCCCTCCTTTATACCATATTTGATGGCATATATAATTTGTGTCCTGACTTCTACATTTATTCTTAAGGAAGAATTCTACATGTGTTTTTTCATGCCTTCTCCATTTTTTCCTGCTTTGTGTCCATCCACTTAATACAATTGATGCTGGACTCTGAAGAAACATCACTCTCTCATTGTTATGAGAATCAGTCCATTTTCTCTTATATTATGATTCTCTTGAATGGTTATTCATTCATCAGCATATGCTAAATATTGGCAGGATCAGGGTAAGTGTACAAGAGTCTTAAGCTCAAGGAGTCAGAGCCAGGAGTAAGGGGGCTGAAGATTGTATTAAAATACTTGTGATCAGCATCATCCGTAGCAATGTATATGACAGAATAGTAAAGAGATCAAAGGAAGGCTCATGCTGGAGAGAAGGAGTTGGCAGTGCTATCTGAAAGAAACTCAGAAGACCCTTTGCCAGTGAGGAGCTAGTCTGAGGGAACAGTATGGTGTATAAGAGTCCCTGCAGGGACAAGTCATATGCAGACCATAAATGACCATGCAGGAAGTGACACAAACGAAAGTGGTGGGTACTTTGGAGAACTCGAGCCCATGTCTTCTGTAAAATAGACAACCATTGCTTATCTGTTACTGGTAGGTGTCGTGCACATAGGCTGACTGATGTTGGCAAATCTTTCATTTTTGACCAGAATATAGAAATCCTGTAAAATGCCTTAAAATCTTCAGACACTCAAAAGTTCAAATCAAGCATGCCTATGGACTGGATGGACCCACTGAGCTCCAGCTAGCCTTGGTCAGTATCAGTCTCAGATGGATAGTTCTGAGTTTTCAAATAAGCATGCTCTGAGGATGGGAGAGTCGGAAGAAAATTGTAGAAGACAGCGTTGGAGGAGTGATCTCAGAGGTGCTTTTATGAAAGTCCTGCTATACCTATATTGACAGTTTACATTTTATTCAAGAAGTGATTAACAACAATACAAATGTTATTAAAATACCTACCCATGATAATTAGATTTATCTTAACATCTAAAAAACCATTAATAGTAATTACAGTTTTTATTTAAAATTTTGAAATATACATTTCTATTCACAGAGGCAGTGGGCACAGGAGTATCTCTGGTGTGTGTGTGTGTGTGTGTGTGTGTGTGTGTGTGTAGCTACATTGTGTATGAAGTGTTCAGGAATGAACTGAGCCATAGGATGGCTTTGTCAGTTGTCATCACTTGGGAATCCACATAGTGTTGTATAAATGAGTTAATCGGCCAGAACCTCCCACTAATAGTGTCTAGAAGCTTCCCATTCTGAACACAAAATAAGAGGGAGGGAGGGAAGGAGGGAGGGAGGGAGGGAGGGAGGGAGGGAGGGAAGGAGAGAGAGAGAGAGAGAGAGAGAGAGAGAGAGAGAGAGAGAGAGAGAACAAGTACACACCTTCCATTCCATTCTTCACATGTAGGAGTTAGAGGAGTACTTGTATGTCCTGGTTCTCTCCTTCTACCATGTACTCTTGGGGATCTCAGGTCATCAGGCTCAGAGCAAGCGCCTTTCCTTGCTGCTCCGTCTACCTGGCTCTCCTTGGCTCATTCACAGTAGTATGACGTTTTCTCTATCATCCATACTATTTTGCCTCTTTGGATGAACATTAATATTGCTATTGGTTTACTTTTATTTTTTTCTACTTTTCAAATAGGTTGAATTTATTGAGCTTCTGTATTTTGATTTTTCTACTTTCATTGAGCTTATTGTTTCTAAGTTTTTACACTAGAGATTTACTCTTTACTTCTTATTTTTTCTTGTTTTCTAATGTGGCCATAACTAGTGCTTACAAATTTAGGTGTAGTATTGTGACTATTCCTTCATTTATAACAGTTTTTAACATCAATTACCTTGTATTTTGACCAGAGATTGAAGCTGGAACTCTAACTTTCATACTTCCAGTTTTCTCATGGAGATGTAGCCAGAGAACATGATCACTATATTTCTTCCCCAATATATTTAAAAAATATATTTTACTTTGGCACTAAAAGGTCCAGTATGTCACATGTTACATGTGTCCGAAGCTTTGTTTTTTTTTTTGTTTCTCTGGTCTGTCTTTAGTAAGGGTATGCTAGCCAGGAGAGATGAGAGAGAGAGAGAGAGAGAGAGAGAGAGAGAGAGAGAGAGAGAGAGGAAGAAGAGGAGAAGGAGGAGGAGGAAGAGAGAAGAGAAGGAAGGAAGCACTAGAGGAGCTATCACACATTTAGTGATACAGCACATATCTGTTGTGCACAAAGCCCTGCATACCATCCCAGCTCTGCAGAACCCACACAGAACAGAATTTGACATTAACAGGTAAAATCAAAGCATCAGAAAGCAGCTTTACCTTTAGTATGCAGCTAGGGTCAGTGTTGGGGTGACTTCATGTCAGAGGAGTATGCTTAAGCTGTAGTCCAATGTCTACCACTGATCATGGCTACTGATACTACTTTGGCCATAGCTGTCTACCTTAAGTAACCCCTACCACTCCTTTTTTTCTATTCAGTGAGGTTTGGTAATGAGGGGCTGTAAAGGAAAAGCATCATTATTTTCCACCACTGCCTCTGGGCAGGCACAAGGCACTGTCATAGCTGTGCATAGTAGTTCTGAGCCTAAGGGCAAACAGCGTGTTTTTAGGATATTAATCCTAAACTTGAATTTTGGTGATTTACAGCCTTGTGCATGAAGGAACGTGCATTAGACTGGTGTTAAATCAAATAGGATCAGGCATAAATTATATAAAAGTGTTATCCTCTGCCTACACACAATCACAGCATGCATGTAAAAGCCAAGCACAAACACAGACACATTAATACACAATACACACACCACATACCTTAGAGCTTTATGAAGGATCTCTGCCTTTCCACAGGCCCAGATTGACTCTGAGGTCGCAAATTAAAAGCAACAACTAAAATTGGACCCTGAAATTTTAGTTGGTATAGGTATTAAAAATGTCACCTCAAACTTATATGAGGCTAGAAGAAACGAAATAGAAAAAGTCACCTAAAAAGCAGAAATCTGAATTGTAAGCATTGAGACAAATTTCACAGCATTTCGATAAGCTTCACAGGATGTGCTTGGGTACATCTTCTCCATCCTGCAGATAGTCTCTTTGTGAAGAGGGGTTGGATTTTGCCAGTATGTACTAAGATTTTCATGAGAAATTATTGCTAACTTACTTTTATTGGCTAAAAATTACACTTTTAAAATAATCACACAACCTCCTTATGTTTCAATGATAACAAATCCCTTATATTAAAAGACCGACCATATAACAGATAGTCTTTAATTGGACTTTTATTTTCATTAGTTTCCAAGTAGGGGATACTTACTTGACAACTCTAAAACGTGACACAGATGGTGGAGATGTTAGCTGTCTTAAGCACACCTGATGAAACGGGGAATCCCTGGCCCCCTGGGCCTTCTGAGTGATGTACAGCGGTGGCCAGAGAAAGGCATGCCCCTGTCCACAGATATCCATATGAACCCAGAGAAAGGCATGCCCCTGTCCACAGATATCCATATGAACCCAGAGAAAGGCATGCCCCTGTCCACGGACATCCATATGAACCCAGATCTTCCATTTCCACTTTCACCCAAAAACTAGGGTGCGGGAAAGATCCATAATTAGGGGGACTTTGCCACTCAGCTTTTTTGGTTTGACAACTTCCTGGTTTTAACTTTCACCACTTTCATTATTGCTATCAAAGGCTCTATCCTGGGATCAGTCACAGATTCCATTCCTCCTGGCGTGTGTTTAAAGTGATTGTTTCTTCCTCTCTTCAATTATTCTCTGATACTCGGAATTTTTGTTATTTCTGTCAGCTCAGTCTGCCCGCTTCCCCTTGAGCTCTCTCTGCACTCATTCTCAGGGAAGCTGTGGTTCTTCCATTTCAAGCACCCTGCCTGGCTTTCCCTTTCTTGCTGAGAGAGGTGAGCCATCTACTGCCATCTTTTGGTATGACATTTGACACTGGAAAATTCTAGTGTCAGAGCAAAACCAAGTTCACAAAAAATGGTCCTGAAATGCTGTTGTACGCATTTACAAATCAAGGGAAAATGGTTTTTCAAATGCTGGGGGTTTCCATTGTTTTCATTATTCAAGCAGCACCTTGTTTACCACGAATGCTCAGTGGGGAGGAGTCGGAAAAGGCCCCTGAGGTGGTCAGAGCTCTGAGCAGAGACAAGAAACAGGCTTCATGTGCTAGGACACGGTAGATCTAGGACACACGGGAGCTTTTAAGAAACATGGAAATGCTGCCCCTGCCCCTAAGAAATTCTAATTAAACGATCTAGGATGAAGCCCAAGTATTAGTACTCTTTTCAAAATTCCTCAGACAATTCTGAGTATTAGAGTTGAAAACGGTAAACATTTCCGTAAACGTTTCTGAGGCATCTTGGTTCTTGTATTCTCTCTTCTCCCATTTATTGAGTGAGATTGCATCTTTGGGTTTCTTACAAAGAAAACGCTCGTAGAATATGATCAAATCCCATCATTAGCCAATCAGAACTGAAAAATTCCTCCTTAGCTTCTTTAATTCATCAATAAATTTGTAGAATAAATCAGAGAGACATCATTTTATCCAGAGGTTTGATTTCTCTTTCTTGACTCTGTCAACTTCAGTTACTGTGTTTACTTCATAGCTCTAACATGATGGCAGTAATGGCAGGCACCTCCAAGGTGTTGGCAAGGATCAAGTGCCTGCTCCTAGCACTCAGCCCCAAGCCTGGTGCCAGCAGCAGCCAGGATATTCTCAGAGAGGACAGAGCTATTACTGAGATAGGGAACTGCACGGAGTCACAACTACAGTCAACAGTGTGGAATCTGTCTCCAAGGTGTCTTTTAAGTTTCATTCAAGTCTGGCTTTAAGTTGGTAATGAATCTTTCATAAAATTACATTAAACTTTACTTAGTCAGTTCTTGACTTGTGATGCATAGCTAAGTAGTTTAACCAAATTTAACTTCAGTTTTACTGCCAAACTATGCTTCTACAACTATGACTAGGCCAGGGCACAGCCCACATGACCAGAAAAGACTAAACTAAATCCTCTTAGATGCCTGAGCTACATGCAAATGACAGTGGACCTATAGATCAAGAGATGCATAGTGCTGTATTTTTTTCTTTAAAAAAGAAATCACTTTCTAACAATCTTTAAATATTTTTTTAAAGTGCCAAGAACAAACCTTTAAATAAACTTTTTGTTTCCTTTTGGCATCTTCCAATTCTATTTGCATGGTTTTATTTCTCAGACCAGAGGGGCAAATTTTGCATTTGATACTTTCCCTTATGCCCCAGGGTTTACTAATTAGATGCATGGGCACCACCATCCAAGGCCAGACCTTCCAAACCTCTGCTAACTCTGGTTGGTCAAACCTTGAACTTCACAGAGGACTGAGGACTTAGTATATAGGTATTCTACAAAGGCCATTATTTAGCAGGGTTTTTTGGTAAGTCCTTTCAATTTGCTAAATATCATGAGGAATATTTAAGGGTTGATACACTTTTTTTAAAACTGATGATGAATTAGTATTCAAGGACTGTAAATTGCATGTGTAGTATTAAAAGTTCCATTTTACCATAAATTTATTTAATTACTCATTTTACATCCTGGTTGTACCTCTCCCCTAATTTTTTTTGTTCTAGATTAAATTGATTTTACCGGGATATATCCAATTAGATCACACAAGTACAGTGAGATAGAAAAAAAATGGAATTAGGGAGATGACTCAGTAGGGTAAAAAGCATTTGCCACCAAAATCTGACAATCTGACTTTGGCCCTTGGAACACATAGAAGAAGCCATATGCACTGGTGATCCCACATTCTCATTTTAAAGGGGATTGCAGAGGCAGAAGGATCTGCTGGGAACTTAAATCCATAGTGCAATGGCAAAGACAACAGACTCTGCCACAAAAACAAAGAAAAATTCTAGAACTACCTTCCAAAAGGTGTTCAACCTTCACATGTTCACAGTGGCATACATGTGTGCTTTCTCTCTCCCTCCCCCCCCTCTCTCTCTTTCTCTCTCTCTCATACATATACACATGCCACACATAAATTTAAAAATTAAAAATTATTTTAAAAATTGGTAATGTAATGAAGAAGCTACCCACAACCACACAAGGCATTGTGACACATCCTAAGATGTCCAAAACCTGTGCAGGCATAGTGTGCATGCAGTTCTTTAGATATGAAGCATTTGCTGCAGAGTCACATTTGGAGCAGCCTGATCTGGAGAATGCTCCTTAAAGGTTGAGGACAAGGCTCAGTGGTAGAATGCCTGCATAGCAATAAGGGCCCTGGGTTTTAGTGATTAGAAAACAAAGAAGAAAATGTTTATTTTTATTTATTTTTTCAAAATGTTAAGATTTTATTTATAAGGCTTTTTCTTGTTGTACAGAAAGTAAAAATGTTGTTACAATCACAGTGTAAGTGGCAACCAGGATGGTCAACTCACCAATCACAGCTGTCATGATACGGCAAGAGTCTTAGATTAAAACCTAACAACGCTTACAATTTTGTTGGGGTGAAGTCCCCAGGCTTGGTGGTGGGTTACCAAGGGGCTAAACGGAGGAAGGCAGAATGTCTCGGAACTATACTTTGGTTCTTTGGGTGAGGGTGTCCTGGGGCTTGTGCCACAGCTACCTTTTTAAAACAGCTACCAAATCTGTGAGCAGTCCAACCAATACTCAACAGTTCTGTTTCTTGCAGGTTGTTTTGGGCCTTAATCATCTTCTCCTTCATCACCTGTTTCTCACATTCTCTCTTCACCTTTCCCACTTTCTTCCTCTTCTTCCTCCTCTTCATTCTCATCTTCTTCATCTTCATCAACTTCTCCATTTGGGCCCAATTTCTTTTTCCTTCCCGCTGACTTCATCTTCATTGTCTTCTCCCTCTACATCCTCATGAATGTTTTTAATTAATTAATTATTCTATTTATTTACATCTCAGATGTTGTCTCCCTTCCTAGTCTCCCCTTGCAGAATTCTTCTCCCATCTTCCTTCTCCTTCACCTCTGACAAGGTGCCCCTCCACCCAGCATCCCCCTTCTCTGGGACATCATGTCTCTACAGGACTAGGAACATCCTCTCCCACTGAAGCCAGACATGGCGGCCCGTGTATGCTCTTTGGTTTAGTCTCTGGGAGCTCCTAGGAGTCCAAGTTTGTTGAGGTTGCTGGTCTTCCTGTGGAGTTGCCATCCACTTCAGCTCCTACAGTCCTTCTCCTAATTCTTCATTGGGGGGAGGGTCCCCGACCTCAGTCCAATGTTTGGCTGTAAGTACCTGCTTCTGTCTCAGCTAGCTGCTGGTAGAGCCTCTCAGAGAGAATGTTTCTTCAACAAAGCATTCCTGGGTATGGTAGTGTTGGAGAAGAGAAGTGATTTTCACCTTCTAGCTCATGACAAATCAGCTTTGGAGAATGAAGTATGATGCCCAGATACTCAGTCTGTTGTCACCACATACAAGTTATTTGTTATTTGTAAGGCAAGTGCTGGGAACACAGCATAAAGAACAGTAGACCCAGCCTGACCTGCCAGAGCTTGCCCTTTTGGAAAGGAGACAGACAGTAATCAGATGATCAATTGAACAAGTGTCAAATTATACCTGTGACATATTCTACAAAGGAACAGGGCACGGCACAACAAGAGTCTAGAATTAGGCACTTGACCTGACTGCTGGTGAGGTCAGAAACGGCTTGTCCGTAAAAGTCAGAGTTGTACTGAGAACAGATGGAGGAGCAGTCACTGAGTAGTTGAAAAGGGAGGCATGAGCAGAAGGAACAGAAAGCATGGCAGTCCTGGTGCACGAGGAAGCAGAGCCAGTAAAAGGAATTGAAAGAAAGCCAGGTGGCCGGGCCAGTCAGGGAGCGGGATAAGTGTGTGAAGCCACTGGGGTACTGGAGCAGGCTCATATTTATATCTGAAAGTCAGTCTACACACATGCCTTCCAAACTGCACATTTAGTGACATTTAGTTTGTGGGTCAAAGCTGGATAGAGTGGGTTTACTTACATCATAAGAATTGGCCGACCCCTCTTTTCTGGGTCAGTTATTCTGTATTAGACAATGTGGAGCCACTTCTAGAATCAGAATATGACATGGTCTAGATCTGAGATTTGCAACAGGGAAGAGATATACATTGGTAGAAAACAATCCTGACTCCTAGTAACTATCAGACAGCCAATAGGTTTGAAGGATGCCACCTGGTATTCTGGCTTTAGCATCCAGTCCTCTCCTTTACTCTCTTCTCTTCTTCCTTGGTATTATTATAAAAACTGGGGTGGAAATGGGTAGAGATTAGGGCTTGGAGAGCCCTACGAGGAGAGACCAGCAGTGAGGACAATCCAGAAGTTCAAAGTGGGTATGTGTGCTTGGTGCTGATGTTGTTTTGAGAAGGGATGGTGATGGATGATGTCCTGATGCTGGTTCCTGACCTGCTGAAGGTGAGTCAGAGTGGATAGAGGACAGACAGCAGGGCTGCAGGGTGCAGGGTGCAGGGTGCATACAGAGTACCTACTCACTGGCCAGCTTCCAGTGAGAATAGAGGATTGAACAAGAGTTCAAACTGAGAGCCAGCCAGAGTGTTGGGAGGACATGTCGGGTCTCTGTGGGGGAGGGCTTGGCTTTTCATACTTGGTGTTGGTGTTTGAATGGTTTTGTTTATGAAAAGAGAAAGATAATGGAAATAGCAGAAAGGCAAGGAACCTGGGCCTCAGCACTAGGAGGATTCGAGATCTTTGAAATGATAATTTGGCTTCACTTTAGGCCTTATGCTGAAGCAGATTTCACTTCGGTAACCAAATGTCTTGGGTTTTTATTCTGTGTCATTTTACAGAGACGTGATGTTTTCCCTTTGCAATGGTGGGTTTCTTGCTGCCATGAGAAGGAGAGACAGCAGATTTCTTGCTGCCATGACTAAGCCCAGTTCTATTTACAATCTTCTGTTGTTGAGATTTCATTCTTCCAGGGCAGACTCCTTGGCATAATTAAACGAGACTCTTATCCCTACCCTGCCCAGATCTGGAACCCTGGACAGGGGCATGTTGCTGCAGGCTTCCTGCCCATCAAGGTTACAGCCTGCTGGGCACAGCCCGCACTCCTGGGCACAGAGAAGACTGAGCCTTAAGATTTGTCTCCCATCTCTTCCTCCTGCTCTAGCCCTCTCCCCTGTCTTCCTCTTTCCTCATTCCCCAGTCCTCCCCATTCCCTTCCTCTTTTTTCCCTCTTCTTTTCCCCATTCCTCTTCCTCTCCTGGCTAAATGTCCCCATGGGCATAGACTCTGGAGACAAGAATTCTTTTTGTGATATTTTAAGGTGTAGAAGAAGCTGCTGGTTTGGGGGGCGGTGGGCTGTGTCATTTTTAAGAAAATACACAGCCAGGGAAAATTCAGCAGCTTGTTCCTTTAGCCTCAGACACTCCCCAAACCCACAGACCTGCTCAATAGATAAGATTTAATCTGTCATCCTTCCCAGAGCTATTTGTATTCGCTGGAGGAAAAGGACTGAACTGGAGAAATCGTACTGTTAAAGGGAACAGAAAAAAAAATTTCTGCAAAAGGGGCTTCCCTAACTCTTTTGAGATCATGTGACTCTCTTGAAGGGCTCTTCCTAGAGACCTAACAGGAGCAGAAACAGAGGCTTTTCTGGAGTGGAGAGATCCCGTTAGAGTTAACTCAGCTCTGCCAAATCAAACCCTCCTTCCATCCACCTCTCTGTATTGAGAGATACAGACTTCTTTAAAACATGAAGATACCATATTTAAAATGGAGAAATAATATTTGATATCATATTACCTTTAAATGATATCACTTATTTAAAACATGAAGAAAAAGGAGTTATTCTTCCCCACTTAAGACTAGATTGACGATATAAAATCTTTTGGAGGGGTTGAAATTAAGAATCCGTTGCTGGTTCCTGTTAAACTTCTTTTAACCATGTGTTGCCCACCAACAATGGCCTCAGTGTTCATCTCTTAGAGCTCTAGAATAAATCTAAAAATACAAAACAAGATACACAAGCTGTGTCTATCATTCCTGAGGTCCCAGGACTTTTAAACTTTGTCTTTGAACAGATCTAATTCGAAGAGGAAGAAATCCCCAAATGCACCATCTGAATGGCTTGCTCTTGCTCATGCTGGTGACATAGGTCGTAAGGGTTGGACAGGACTTTGAGACAGTTACATGGATGTCATAAGGTCAAGGCTGGGGCTGGGTTTGGAAATTTGATCTACTAATTGCAGAAATGAAGACCAGCAATCTGTGCAAATGGAAATGAAGGCCAATTAGACACGATTAACATGTAGATTCAAAAATAAGATAGGGCAGCATTCTACTCTGAGACTCTGCCAGTAGAATTTAACAAATTAAAATGAAATGCAGTCAAGTCGAAACATCAGAAAAGCAGGTTATGCAACATCCTGCGAGCGACTCAAGACCTGCTTAATGGATCCTCATACCTGGGAGATGGATTTCCTCAAACAGTGATTTTTCTCTGGCTTGAGACCTGACTGGCTTCCCGAAAGAAAGGACGTGCCCAACACACGGGGACATTTTAGTTCATTCAAATAGCAAGCACAGGCTCATGTATAAAGTTTTAAAGGTTCCCAAAGCTTTCCCATGTTGCTTGCATTTAAGAATATTTTTACAATGTATCCTTCGAGATCTACTTTAAAAGAGCCACCTAGCTATGTATTAAATATATAAATTTTTCGGCCATAGGAGTAGGTGATTGGAAAATAGAAGACCATAGTTCCCAAGTTGTTTTTAGGTATCCCTTGCGCTGTTCTCAAGGTTTCATTTATACAAAGCTTTAGGCTTTTAGGGTGCAAATTAAGCCTTGCTTGAGGGCAGCAAGATTTACTTAATGACTATCTGCAAATCACTGTAGGAATGTTATTAGAGTACAGAGAAGTTAATGCTCACTCGCTGCCAGGAGAAAGCTGCCCTAGCTGCTGGCTTTGATCTCATCAGCCCTCATAAAGTCCGCTCAATTTCTGCCGCGTGTTTTATAGGGACTTTCTTCTGAGGGGAGCAAAGCCCAGTGCAGACATTATCTAATTCCTCCTCGTAACACTCAAGCGAGGACGGGTGGGGCTGCAGTTATTACTCCCCAACCCATTTTACATGTGAGGAAATAAAGTACAATGTTTGGTGAGTTTCCCAAGGTCAAATGGAAGTTGTATGACAGCGGAGAGGGTTCCTCCCAGGGTTTCCCATGGCTAATCCAGAACCTGACAGATCAGACACTGGGCAAGGAGTCCCAGACTTTGAGCCAGAGCACTAACGTCACCCCTTTCTGTTATTAGTCTGTTGTGATATTGGATGAGAGGCTGGCCCTTCTGGAGTGAATCTTGTCTCTAACACAGAGCAAGAGAACTGGTATAGTGGCTTGTACCTGCAATCCTGGCACTCTGGAAGCTGAGGCAGGAGGGTCAATAGTTCAAGGCTGGCTAGCTAGCATGGGACACTTAGCAAAACCCTGCCTCTGCAAGACAACAAAGAACAGCATTCAAGTGTGTGCCACAGAACACTGCCCGGTTAGACTAGACAGTGCATTTCCAAGTAGTGGCATATGAGTAGAAAGGCCACAGCATGTTAATGCCCCAGAGGCTAGAGTTTGTGACCATTATGTAGAAATTCATAATCAAAAATATGACAGTAGATTACCAACTTACTTTTTAATTTAAATTTATTTCAGTTTGGACTTAGTTCAAATTGTCTATCCCTGTTTGTTTGTTTGTTTGTTTGTTGTTTTCTGCAGAAGTCAATGATTTTAATCCAATAAAGACATACGTAGGTGCCCACAGCCTTGAGTCTTTCTGTCGCCCTTTCCTTTATGACCCTAACTTAGACACAGTCATTAATTCCTGAGCCACACTCAAAGCCTCACCTGTGATCCAGAACAAGTATCTCACTGCCACAGGGCTGTCACTTCCTTCCTGTTTCACTCTGGCCTCACCTCGCTCTATCTCCTGCATTGCCTGTGGGGCCCATGATAAGTCATCCCCACCAGACACGGTTGCCGCCACCAGGCATGATTACCACCAAGGCTGAGATCCCTTGCAGAGCTCTTTGTTCTCTGGAGCTTTCCAATTACAAACTGCCACAGAGCAGGAGCAGAGGGTGGTGATATTTCTGGTCTCCATGGAATATATCTTCCCATGAAGCTCTCCATTTGTGTCAAAGGTTTTACTGTGACAGCCTCAATACCAGCACAGCCCTGATGGGCTAAATTAGAGGCAATATTAAGGAATAATTATCATGTGACAGTTGGAAATTCCTCTTCTCTGAGCACTAGGGCTCTGTAGAGAAGCCACAATAGCAGCAAAAACCCAACCCCCAAACTACATTTTAACTATATCATGCTTGTCTCAATTGTTTTGTTTTTAAGAAAAAAAATTGTTTTCTCCCAGGTGGTATTTCAAACTTTAGTGCATGTGATTCCTGGGTCAAATATTGGCATAACTTCATTGCCGTATTGAAATATTAACTGTCACATAAAAAATTAAATTAAACTTTATCAATTTCATCATATTTTTAAGGTTATCAATTTACTCAATGTTTTCTACAAGGCATATGGACTTCTGAACTCAGTTTATTCAGTGAGTGGGTGGTCTTGCAGTGTACATCCCTGCCTGTCCATCAGATACAGGAGAATGAAAGTAGAAACGAAATGTTTATTGATCTGAGATGATACAGCATTTCTGAGTTTGAACAGGGTCTCTCTTTCTAGATGTCTACATTCCACGGTTTACATGGCCACTTTCTGTGGCGGGACACATTAACATGTTTTTCTTTTTCTTCTTATTCATTCCTTCGGTTGAATATCCAATTCACATCTGGAGATAAGCAATGTACAGATCAAAACCTCAGGTTAACTGGTAGGTTTTTTTGTTAAAACGTGAGAAACAATGAATTTTTTTGGGGGGGGGTACGGGGGCGACAGTCAAGGGCAGTACTCAAAGCTGAATTATTTAATTTCTGTCTGGTATATATCTAAAAGAGTTATCTGACTTTCTTTCTGAGATTTTTTTTTCTAAGAGCAAAACTGAGAAAAAAAGCAGAGTTTCCATCCAGCCTATGACTCCAGGTGTGGGTAGCCCCTCCCATTGTCCACAGTATCAGAGAGAGGTGTTTGTTACAACTGGCAGGTCATTACCAACCAGCTGAGAGTTCACACTGGGCTCACTCTGGGTGTTACAGATCTATGAGTTTGCACAGTGACATCGCCTATAAGTCCTCTATGGTGACATCAGTGTTTCTCTTGCTTACTCCCTCTGGTTCCAGAACTTCTGGTCATCCTACAGGCTCTATGGCTTTGTCTCCCAGGGTGTCATACAGCTGTAACCAGGCACCCTGGGACCTTTCAAACTGCTTCCTTCAAAGATTAGAGTGTGGACACTTCAGTCCTGTATTGAGCGGGGGGGGGGGGGGGGATGATGATAGCGGGAGGTGGAGGGAGGGGAGATCTGGGAGGGAGAGAAGAGGGGGAGGAAATAAGTGGGAAGTGTCAGGTACTGGAAAGATACAGAGGGTCAGGAAATCGAACAAAAATGTGTAGCAGTTGGGGATGAGGAACTGGGAGTAGCCACTGGAGGGTCCCAGATGCCAGGGAAGCGAGAGGCTCCCAGGACCCAGTGGGGATGACATTAGCAGAAATGAGCAGTAAAGGGGAGAGAGACAGAACCTGTAGAGACCACCTCCAGTAGATAGGCATGACCCCAGTCAAGGGATGGGGCCACCCACCCATCTCAAAGTTTTTAACCCAGAAATGTTCCTGTCCAAAGGAAGAACAGGGACCAAAAATGGAGCAGTGACTGAAGGAAAGACCATCCCCAGATGGTCTGCCTCACCTGGGAATCCATCTTGTCTGCAGACACCAAACCCCACACTGTTGCTGTTGCCAAGAGGCACTTGCTGACAGGAACTTGGTGTGGCTGTTCCTTGAGAGGTTCAGTCAGCAACCTACCAATGCAGATGTGGATGCTTGGAGCCAACCATCAGACTGAGCTCCAGGACCCGGGTCAGGGAGCTGGCAGAAGGACTGGAGAAGCAGAGGGGGATTGCAACCCCATAGGAAGAACAACATTGGCTGGCCGGACCAGCCAGTGCTCCCAGGGACTAGACCAGCATCCATGGAGTGTACAGGGAGGGATCTATGGCTCGAGATACATATGTAGTAGAGGATGCCTTATCTGACATCAATGGGAGAAGAGGCCCTTGGTCCTGTGGAGGTTTGATGGCCCAGCATAGGGAGATGCTGGAGGGGTGGGGAGGGAGAGAGTAGGTTGGTGGAAGAACACTCTCATAGAGGCAAAGGGGAGGGAGAAAGGGAGGATGTAGGATGGGGGGTTTGTGGAAGAGTAACTGGGAAGTGGGATATCATTTGAGATGTAAATGAATGGAATAATTAGTAATAATAATGATAATAATAATAAAAATACTGCTTCCTTCCCTTAGCGACGTGTAAAATAACTGAGGTCCCTTTGCTGCACCAAACTTTATTCCATTATCAGGTGTGCCACCATTTATTTATCCATTAATCTGCACTCAGACATCTTGGTGTTTTCTGAGTTTGGGCAGTTAGCCACCACAAACATTATTGTGCAGATGTTTTTTGTGTAGACACACTATCTTTTCTGGCTTGAAATATTTAAAACATGACATACTTACTATACAAGTATTAGAAATTTGAAAGTTTCTGAGGTTGTACCTGTCACTTTTTACAGAGCAGAATTTTTATAGCTCTCAGACATACAAATTAACTAAACATCATCATAAAGAGAAGCATGGCTAAAACTATAAGCTCTCGAAAAACTTCTGTGTCCAAACTAAAGTCCTGAAACATATGAGATCCTGCTAGGTTCGTGGATTATCCTTAAAGTAGAAAGTCTATTAAAAGAATCGAAGCAAATGCATCTCATCAAGCGAAAGTTTACCTCCCTAAACTTTCCGGTGCAAGACCGGAGGTGAGGCGTGGGGAGATCTAAATGTTCAAAATTAGATTAGTAATCCTAAACTTTCCAGAATCATCTTCTGGGCAAAGAATATTAGGGAAATCTGGGGGTTATTCTAAAGTGAGATGTGAAGGTTTTGCTGATCCCCCCTGAAGGATGTATACATAGAGGAAAGGAGTGAACTATACAAGTGTACAGTCCTCTGCTGGTAGGTAGCCTGAAGGTAATCTTGCTGTTACCTAAAGAAATAATTACAGTGACCAGACTCCTAATTGAAGGTATAATAGCTAAACTTTACTTCTTTTTTTTTTTCTATACTCTAGGCTTTTGACTAGCAAACCTTTCGAGTCTACACAGCAGAACCCAGTCACAGGAACTATACTGCTTGGTTAATTCTGAATGCTCATTAAGTCTGTCTCCAGGGCTGAGGAGGTGGTTCAGTAATTGAGCTCCCAGCACCTCATTAGATGGCTCACAACCACCCCTAACTTCAACTCCAGGGGCATCTGACACCCTTGGGCTCTGTCAGCACCCACTCACATACACATACCCACAGAGATGTGTACATATAATTTAAATAAAATTATAAATAAGGAACAATTTTAAAAAAAACAGAAAGAAAAACCATTACTAAGAATGAGAAGTTTATCTTTTGGGCACAGTCAAGATTCCTATCAGTTCGTGGAGTATAAAGGGGTTAAGGAGACCCAAAGAGTTTCAGAATGATTGTACCTTACAGGAATAGTGAGAAGATACAAAACAGAGGAATCTGGGTGGAGTGAAGAAAGATTCTCTCTATCTCTCTGTTTGTCTGTCACTCTGTCTCTCTGTCTCTGTCTGTCTCTCTGTTGTCTCTGTCCCTTTGTCTTTTTGTGTCTCCTTGTCTCTCTGTCTCTCTGTGTCTCTCTCTATCTCTTTATCTCCTTCTCTCTCCCTCTGTTTGTCTCAGTGCAACATCTGTTAAAATCAAGTTACAGCCTGAGCGGCTGGGAAAGTACGGTTTAGCAGTCTCACAATTATCCCTGTTGTCTTTCTGTGGGAGAAGGAAGAGAAAGCATTTTTTTGTTGTTGTTGTTGTGTCTCATTTTGACTTTAAGGACTGTTTAAGCAAGTCCAGGAAGAGGAAGTCATCAATGCCAAGTTATCACTGGTTCTGGTGGGTATTCCCTCTCGCTTCCCCTCCCTAGAGGTGGGAATTTCCCTACCTTTCTTCTGTCTTGCCACCAGCCCCCAAGAACTCTGGGGAGCACACATGTCTTTGCTGAACTCTGACTCCCTTTTGGTGGAATGATACTTAAGCAGGGTGTTTTTGAGTCACTGAGTACAACAATTGAGGTAGAACTTCAAAGAATCGTTCCTTACCTCTTGGAGAATTGGGATTCTCATCTGATTATCTCATAGTCTGGGTACACAGAGATGGAGAATTTTATTTTGTATTATCATGGCTATGCTCTGAGTAGAATCCAAGTCCTTGTGCATGTTAGCTAAGTACACATGCTACCATGATATATTAGTCTCAGCAGAATTTTATAATCTTAAATAAAAACATTTAAAAAGTAGTCTTATAAATTTAGTTTTGTAGTTTGAAGACTTAAATGGTTAGGTATTTTTATCCTTTGTTTGAATAAAATGGAGTAAAATATAGGCATATTTATAATATCCTATTTTTAGGCCCCACATTTTTTGACCATTGCTAAATAGTACTAAGTACTAATGTTTTCTGTCACCTGATATTATATTTCCTTTTTGGCTCTAAGATTCCAAAAAGTTATTATTATGAAAACTATGGGGATTTCCCCCTACTCCCAATTTTCAAAGATCATGGCAATTAAAGATAATTTTAATTCTGAGTAGTATTACTTTATGCTCACAGGATGCCTGTAGGGGAGTGTATTGCTGGGCACAGAGTACAGTTGCCCATTCTGTGCTAGTCGGGAAGCATGTGACTGTGTTTGTAAGAGAATATTGGTTCCACTCTGGGGTATAAAAACCTGAGGGCTAAAGAAATGGGTGTATGTATCTTCAGTTTTTTATTTCTCTGACAGGGTTGGGTGAGGCATTGGTTGGTGTTGCTGTTTGCTGCTGATACCTTGTACTCCATTACGGCTTGTAGGGCATTGAATTAATCCTATCTATGGATAAAATTTGGGTGTTTATCATGGCATGATACACACTTAAACTTTTAAAAGAGACTTGATGTGTTTGTTTTTGTGTACATGAGCGCTTTCCCTGCACGTGCAATGTGCATGACGAGTGTCCCTGATGCCCTTGGAAGTGGGAAGAGCATGTCAGTTCCTCTGGAACCAGAGTTAATGGCAGTCAACACATGGATGCTCAGAACTGATCCTGGATTCTTTGCAAGAGGAGCAAGTGCTTAAACATGGAGCCATTTCTCCAGCACCACAATTATATGTGGGCTAATGTATATGCGTATGTTAGCACATGGGTGTAGGTATGCATGCATGCATGTGTGGTAATGTGTATACAGTCCAGACGTGACCCTCTCGTGGTGGGCCTCACTGTTTTTTCTGGTTTTTTGTTCTCAAGACAAGGTCTCTCATTGGCCTGGGATTTACAGATTACATTAGACCAGATTACATTAGGCCTCTTGTATCTGCCTATTTCTACCTGAGACTACAAGTGCATGCTATGATACTTGTGTTTTGTTTTTTTAACTTGGGCTCTAGCAATTGAACTCAGTCCTCATGCTTGCTCAGTAAGTACTTTATTGATTGAGCTATCACCCAGTCTATCATCTATCTATCTATCTATCTATCTATCTATCTATCTATCTATGACTTTGAAATCCAGAGCCTCTTGGTACCACCTCCCAAGTGCTAGGATTGAGGGTGTGTGCTACCATTCCTAACTACCATGACGCTTTTTAAATTAATTCAGACTTTTGAAATTACTGTATTGATATATGCTTTCTCAGGATTACTGATTCTAGAGGCACTCCACTTCATCCTGTACCCTGAGGCAAGTGCATCTTGGTCCCAGCTCCCGACCCTGCTGTATTTCTATCATCCCATCTCTGGCTGCTGGGCCTGCTGACTCAGTGTAGAGCAGATGTTTGAATGCAGCTGCTGATGACCATACGACTGCTCATCCTGGTGTAAGTCCAATGTGGGCCAAGGGTCTATAAAATGTGCTTCATGACTTCTTCCAAGAGATGGGAAGAAAACACCAGGACACTCTGAGTAATCAGCTCGTTAATGCTGTAAAAGCACCCTCAGAGCCATCTTTCTTTCTGTTTTGGTTGGTTGATTGTGTTTTTTTCTGACTGTGCACATGCACACTATGTATTCCATCATTCCTCTCCCCATCCTCTCCATTTTCTCCCCGACTCCTATGGGCCACAGCCCAATCTCTTTCCCTTATTTTCTAGCTTTGGTTTAAGTTGGTGCCCCCATAGAATTTAATGAGGACTGTCTGTGTGACCTTGTGTTTGGAACTCACCCTTAGAGATTGGTGGATCTAGCTGGTCTTACCACCTCAGGCCTCTGAGTCAGCCATATGACATCTAGGCTCAGAACTCTACTTGGTTCTTACATTAGGGAGAAAGTAAGAGTATTATTTTCTGAGATTTCTTTGAAGATGGAGTGAATTATTTCAGATACCTTGTCAAAGCTTCTCTATAGAAGTGCCCAAGGCAATGACTTATATGTCAACTCTTACTAGAGAATACAGTTCCAGGAGGCAAGAGTGTAGGGGAAGACAGCAAGATAGCCTTGGTCTATTGCTACAAAGGAGCACTCAAGGCTGAACACTCAGAGGTCTATTTAAGTTCATCATTCTGGAGGCTGAGGGCAGGTGGCTTAGCCTATACTGGGGGCTTTGCTTCCCAGCATGGCGGAAACCGTGAGATGGTGAGATGGTGAGACTCACCAAAGGGAGCTTACCTTTCCGATGAAGGCACTTAGTGATGCATCTGTGAGTAGCTACATGAGCACAGTAATACCCAATCACCTCCAAGAGGCCTCATCTCCAAAACCCTTAAAACGTGAATTTGAAAACTAAGTTTTCAATCCATAAAAATTGGGGGACAGAGATAAACCCTTGTATGTAAGAACGGAGAGTTGGTAGGGAAAACTGGATTGATGCTTGTGCCTCTTTGTTTCCTTGGTCACTTGGCGTGGTAACTACAAGGAAAAAGACTTATCTTGGCTCATGCTTTCTGAAAACTTGGCACATCCCAGTGGTGAGGTTATGGCAGTTCACGCGCAGCCAGGAAGCATGGCAGAGGGAATGAGGGCGTTCCACTGGCTTTCTCCTTTCTTGCGTTTACTCTACCCCTGCTGCAGCTCACAGGATGGGCCACCCACATTCACAATGGCTATTTTTTCCTTCAGTTAGTCCCCTCTGACACCCAGAAGCATGCCTTCCAAGTCAGTCTCTTGCGTGATTCTAATTCTAGACAAGCTAACAATGAAAATTAACTATCATATTTGGTCTCACAAGATCTCTCTAGGAGGCTGCCTGAAGACATCTAGAAATGGACTCTCTGAGTGGAGAAGGAGCAAACAATTAATCTGCTAGCCCTTTTCTCATTTTCTCATTGGTTGAAGCCAATCCATGACAGTATAGCCTGACCATGGGTTCAGTTGTAGGCTCTAGCCTCAGGCAGAGTATGCAAGGCGTGTCCAGCCAGTACACAGGTCCAGTGGTCTCTCCTACTCAGTCACTCTCTAGCATGAGGTCAGTGAGGCTGCCCTTAATCTTGTGAGCCACACTGTTACAGTATGGATTCTTCTGAGCATCCACAATATTATAAAGCAGCTGCCCTCCCGTCAGGAGTGTAATCATTTGTGTTTGAGGCATGAGTTCCTTTTCACCCTGCCTGATCTTTGTGTGTCACACCTGACTTTGGGATTTTGTTTTGGTCATTTGAAGCTCACTTTGAATGTCACCTCTCACAAAGTCCTGATGACTAAGATAGCTTCCCTCTCTCACACTCAGATGAAGACACACGAATACACCCTGCTTTTGTAGGTAAAGTGATGGGGTGTGCGTCATGCCCTGTCGATGAAGACATTTTGCGTTAGGAAGGGAAGGGCGTGAAGTAGGGCCCACGTCTTCTCTCACACTTTTCAGCCTGCAGTTCATACAGCCAAACCACAAGTGGAACTTATGTCTCACTATTGGCTTCCCATCACAACTGGCCTGTTATGAATTAGCTTGCTCCCTGTGAGTGTCAAAGTTGGCTTATCCAGGGTGTGAAAAGGTGTTATTTCTCTACCTGTTTCTTTTCACAATTTAAGTTTGACTGTGAACTCTTGGCTTATCTAAATTTACTGAGGGCTATTGAAATTTGGAGCAACAAAAAGCACTGTCACACTCTATAAGGGACCCTCTTTATGGCATTTCTGTGTCTTTGTTTCTCAGCACCCCTCTCCCGGGAACTTGTGTGGTGGCCGCAGCCCCTCCCTTGGGCTACCACAATCTCACCTCCTTATTGCAGGTCTTTGTATCATAGCCTTTTTGGTCAAACATGTCAAGTTACTCACACATTTGAAAATTCACAAGACAGCAAGAACAGTACATGATTCAAAACTATTCGAATGTTTCCTTTGTTATCACCATTTAAGTTAGCATAGAGATTTTCTGGGAAAAAGTAATTGACTGACCACTTTTCTGATTTCTATGTGGACAGAGGTCTTTAATGCTCCTGTTTCCATTCTTCCCCCGCTTACCAGGTAACTTCTTTGTAAGGGACAATGATCAGAGCTGGCATTGTTAGCTCACACTCTAAGAACAAATAAGCCCAAAGTTTGGAAGTAGTAAGCCATACTTGTTATCCAACCTCCCAGCTGGCAGGAGGCTCAGGTGAGGTGTTGAAGTTTCAATGTCAGACTGGACTGGATAGGGAATTTTGGACCAGCTTATGGTGCCTAGCAAGACATTGTCTCACACATCCAAATAGGAAGTAAACCACTCATGTGGAACAGAAGCCTCTGCTATTGAAAAGTCACCCAGGGTCTGGGTGGCCCTCAGCAATATGTAATCACACGAGATAGATTTCTAATTCAGAGTGGCCAGAAAGGCCATCTTCTCTGATCAGGCTGAAGTCTCTACCTCCCTGTAATACTGGGCTTCTGGATCTCTTCTGTACTATAAGCTGTTCCATACCATCAACTAGTTACCAGTTGTTCTTGTGGAAATGCAGGCCTCTATGCCTCACCCAGCACAGGGCTTTTTGAATGAGTGTGTGTGTGTGTGTGTGTGTGTGTGTGTGTGTGTGTGTGTGTGTCTGGTCTGTGTCTGTGTCCATGAAGCCTAGACTCCCACTTTCTCTTCTCAGAAGCCAAGTCAGCAGGTCAATGTCATTTACACACCTTCCTCCTTCAGACAGGTGAGAGGGGTCTTTATTGCTCCTTTGTTTGCTACATCTTTTGTTCTCTGGACCGACCTCCCAAATTTTCCAATGGTCCCCCATATTCAATGGCTTCAAGTCTTATTATTTGCAAATGGAATTTCATTTACTTTTAATTTCTCCTAAAAATGGATGTTCAAAACTGATTATAGCGCCTCAGATGTGTACTGGCAAGAGATGGGGAA
Organism: Grammomys surdaster; assembly: GCF_004785775.1. Taxonomy (NCBI): domain Eukaryota; kingdom Metazoa; phylum Chordata; class Mammalia; order Rodentia; family Muridae; genus Grammomys; species Grammomys surdaster. Next base: position 722,168 of record NW_021604721.1, read on the forward strand.
GAAGGATGGAATAAAGGCATCAGCTTCCTTCTTTGGGAGGACATCATGTTTACCACAAGAGAAATGATTCATAAAAATCAAACAATTATTTGGTTAAAGGAACTGTCAATCACTGGCAGTTTGCAAGGACTTGTCAACCATGGTCTATGTGAAGAATGGTGAAGCAGTTCAAACACTGTGGGATTTTAAATGAGAAGCATCCCTGACATAGCTTGAACGCTAGGTGTGGTAGAACTTTGAGACCTTAGTTGGCCAATTTTGTATTTTTGGTAGTTGGAAAGACTAAGTTAAGATAAATTCTTAGGGCAACAAAATCCAGAGGATGTTAATGGCAATGTTTCTGAGATTTCTTTGCTGTCTTCTTTGCTGTCTGAGTAAGGTTCAGATAAGATTGGAATGAAGATTGTCTTTGGGAGGTTTTTGCTCACTGAATTTAATAGGCAGTAATTGGTGTAAAGGAGGGTGGGGGATAAATTTACAGTGTGATTATTACCCAGTTATGGAGTCTCAGTTTGTATATTAACAAAATGTTTCTTGGTACTTAGGAAAGCATCATTGGAGAGGATCTATTTGCTAATACTCCTCTTGGCCCAATAGGGTGTCATCAGATAGTTACGAAAAAAAAACCTCTGTATTAAATAACTCTTCAGACCATTCCCAGGTTTCCTTTGTTCATACTGGCTTTCTCTTGTCTTGTCTGAGTTGAGTCAAAGCACTTGCAGGCAAGATGAATCAAATACTTTTCTTGTTGCAGCGATAAAAGACCTGACAGCCCCACCCTACCCCCCACCAAACAAACAAAAAAACAACAAAAGCAACTTTGAGCCTGGCAGAGATGGTGCACGCCTTTAATCCCAGCACTTGGGAGGCAGAGGCAGGTGGATTTTTGAGTTCGAGGCCAGCCTGGTCTACAGAGTGAGTTCCAGGACAGCCCGAGCTATAAAGAGAAACCCTGTCTCGAAAAACAAAAAAGAAAGATACAAAGAAAGATAGAAAGAAAGAGAGAGAGAGGGAGAGAGAGAGGGAGAGAGAGAGAGAAAGAGAGAGAGAGAGAGAGAGAGAGAGAGAGAGAGAGAGAGAGAGAGAGAG
>NW_021604721.1:723266-726206 GCF_004785775.1 Grammomys surdaster
GAGAGAGAGAGAGAGAGAGAGAGAGAGAGAGAGAGAGAGAGAGAGAGGTTTTACTCTGGCCAGTGGTTTACACAGGGCTAGGAGGATCAGGGCACGGAGGGCATGGCTTCAGGGCCCTGATGTGGTAGGTCACCAGTCACAGCTCATTCATAGTCAGAGACGAAGAGTAGACAGGAAGTTGGAACAGGCTGTAAAACCTCAAGGCCTTCTCCCAACGACCCACTTCCTCCAGTTAGGCTCTGTATTCTGAAGGTTCCACAGTCTCCCAAAACAAAGGCACAGTTGAGACCCAGAGGTTCAAACACAGGAGGCTACGTGGGACATTTCACAGTCAACCCACAACAGAAGACTTGGTAGACCAGCTACAGTAATTTATGACATTTACATCTTTGTCCCTCACATTAAAACCAGTGACTATTATTGGCTGTGTGAGGGTGTATATCCAAAAGTAAAATGCAAGACAACTTGTAAACCCTTCCCACAAAGTCATTTGATGTAGAGGACCATCAAGGAATGGAGACGTTGGCTCTCATCACTTTTAAGCAACAGTAGTGTCCCTTCATCCCATCCTTTCCCTACTGATTCTATCTCCTTTATGCATCTCTCCCTTCTTCCCAATCACTAGCTCCAGGGCTCCCCGCTCCTCTTTTCCTCTGTCTTTTTGCAGAGTTCATCCATTCCCACATCTCAGTTCCTCCTACACTTTACTAATGGCTTGCAGATCTTTAGCTATGATTTCTGTGCTTCGGCTGACATGTAATGGTAACCTTATTTGAATATTTTAACAATCTTGCTCAGTGTCTCATATCACTCAGCTGTGAGTAAACTGAGGCTGTATTCAATTTATATTTAGCATTACCCATAGTCAGTATTCGATTGTCACTATGATGCCTCTGTGGTGTGCATAGACTCTATTTGCTTTTTCTCAACAATGTTTGTACTCTACCTCATAGAGAGCACTTGTGGATGAATGGTCAGACTTGAACTTAAGGGAGACAGTTGGCAGTTACTTTGATTTGAGAGGTTTAAAAACATTAAGTAGGATAGGAAGCAATATCAGTGGAATTCTGGGAATGATGTGTGGTGGTGTGGGGAAAAGAGAGAAAAGGCCCTAGTCTGCAAGTGACAAGTTTTGTTTTTTTGTTTTTTGTTTTTTGTTTTTTCAGAGCAGAAAAGGCTTTGTGGAAGTTTCCAGGCTCGTATGTTGACACAATTTCAAGATTGACTGGGCTTCTAGAATTTTGTCTGAGTGACCTGGTACATGATATTGCCATCACCTCAGTCTGGGAACATAAGAGGAAATTACTCAGGTCCCTGAGCATCCTAACACCAAATTAACCTTCCCCAAACTCTCAACATGTTACTCTAATCTCCATAAACTCATAATGACTTCTGCACGTCAAAACCAGTGTGTAGTTTTGTTTTGATACTAAAGAACTCCTGTGGGTAACAATTCAGTACCAACTGGATTATAAACCCCTGGTGGGCTAAGAGCATAGCACATGGTTTTGGTTGTTGTTGTTGCTACTATAGTGCAATACTTCACACAGCGCTGGGTGAGCAGTAACGTGTAGCACTAATTCGATTAGGATGTACAATGATGCTTTTGAAATTTATGATTTTGCCTGTGAACCAACTTAGAAACAGCAATAGAACTCATTTTCATCTGAATTTATACTGCAATTCATAACAATAGCAAACACTGATATATAGTAAAATGTTGGACATTAACTCTAAGTTCTTTCTGATATATTAACTCATTTGATCATCTCAATAAACCTGTATGATAGATATTGATAGTATCCTCGTGTTATAGATGTGGACACGGAAAGAGTAAAGTCACATGGTTATTAAGTGCAGACATTGGATTTAAACACAGGTAAGTCTGGTTTAAGGGTCACTGAACTACCACATTGTGCACAGTATTTTAGCGACAACTCACAAGCCAATAGGTATCTCATTTATCAAAGATAATTATCAAACGTCTGATTAAGAGCTAAAAATGGAAGTCAAAAGCCACATCACTCTCAGCCCTTCATTTTCCCACTGTCTACTGTGCTCACACTTACAATAAAGATTTATAAAGTAATTTGGCATTCATGTCATTGACTTTCACAAAATGTTATACGTTAAAGGAAATACTTTGTGTTCCATTGTCATCAATAAGTTACATCACTGATGTAGAAACAGAAGCTACTTGGGTTTCTAGTGCAGCTTTGTTGGTGATAAAGAGCTATTGTTTTTTTAAAAAGTAAGTTTGAAACATTTGATTTTACCAATGAAGACTTAGGAGTCAGATGCTGAGGTAAAAAGCTGCTAGCTCAGAGACAAAGAAAGCACTCAGCTGAACTTCCGACTCCAGAGACATTCCAGAAGCAAAAAGCTCTTTCTCCATCTTGAAGATGTCTTAAATCCCCTTCAACTCAAAGACTCTCCTTTCTACTGACCTAGCGTTCACTCCCTGTCAGCTGCTTGCTTGCTCTGTCTCTTGACCTAGGGTTGACTTTATTTGGCTCTTGCATAAAAGGTGTGTGCTAAGCCTGAGCCACACTACAACAAGACTTTTTCAGTAAATAACACAATCTTGGGGTTCACAGTGTGATCAAATATCCTGCAAGAGAGAGTCCATACTTTAGAGACCAAGATATAGAATCCAATGATAACTAGGTTATAAATTGTTTCTCAGAGGCTGGGGGCTTGCTCCTCAGTGCACTGTTCACTTTGGGGAGTGAAGTCCAAGGGTTGTAACACTTCCCGTAGACTCATGTATTAATAGAGTCGGAATTTGATGGCATTATTGGGACGTGGGAGAAACTAGGAGGTAGGGCCAAGATGGAGGACATGGGTCATTAGGGAAATGTTCCTGAAGTATATGTCTTGTCTCTGACCCACTTCTCTCTCTCTCTCTCTCTCTCTCTCTCTCTCTCTCTCTCTCTCTCT
>NW_021604721.1:726216-747388 GCF_004785775.1 Grammomys surdaster
TCTCTCTCTCTCTCTCTCTCTCTCTCTCTCTCTCTCTCTCTCTCTCTGTCTCTGTGTGTGTGTGTGTGTGTGTGTGTGTGTGTGTACTTGATGCCACCAGCAGATGATCAGCTTGTCTCCAGCACATGCCTCACAGTAGCTGAGAAACAACATAGCCAAGGGGACCATGGACTCCAAACCAGCGAAAATAAGCCGAAATACATTTTTCCTCTCTGCAGTATTCCTTCTTGTCGTCCAGTGCTCGAGCCTAGGGATCGCGGGCTGACGGAACCGCTGCAGGATACCGGGATCGGTGGCGGCTGGCGTCAGCTCCAAGCCGGGCCAGCAGGGGTGGGCGAGCGGTCTCCGGGGTCGGGGGTGTGGAAGGAGCCAGCGGAGCTGGCCCAGGGCCTTCAGCAGCCGATGGGGCGGGGCTCGCTCCACAGCGGCCTCTGGTCGCCCGAAAACCGGAGTGGGACCTCCGTCCCAACCCCCAAAAGCGAGAAAGTGTTATCAGCTCTTTTAATTCTCTCCTTCCGGGAGTCGCTCATGAGAGCCCACGGAAGAAAAGTGTCTCAGCTCGCTAAGGGGAGAGGAGAGCGTTGTCCTTTGAAGTGCACGACTGGCGACTGGCGAGGGATCTCGAAAACACTCCGACAGCAGGAGACCTTGCACCACACAGCAGTAGTCCTTTAATTTGAGCTCTGGAATTATATATATACACTTTTGGGGAAAGAACAGGTGGCCCCTATTGGTTTGGCTTGGGTGTTTGAGGATGCCTTATTTGCATGGAGGTGCTATCCTACGTGATAAGAGTCACGGGTCTCTTTGTGGGAAGCGGAAGCTAAGAGGGCCATCAGCGTGGGAAATGTGAAGCAACCTCCCGTCCTGTGACCCTTTCCAGGCCGAGGTTTCCGGGGCTTCGAAGATTTCTACCAAGCTTTCTGGCTTTCTCCTAGCCCACTGCCCCACACCTTCCCCCACCCCCGCTATTTCATCAAAGCAACGGTAGAACAATGAAAACCAGTGGCTATAGAAGTGTTAGTGAGATAGATATCCAACCATAAGCCACTGAACACTTACGAAATGACGTGCTCAAAGGAATTTACAATATGTTAATGTAATCTTCTGAACTTCTGTTTAGTTTTTGCTAGTTGAAATCTTTTAATAAATCTTATATCAGAATGAAACTAGATAGTTTAGTTACCGTATACTGATCATATGTAGTAATGGGTATCATTATGGCATTTTTATAAATATATATAATTTATTTCCACTATATTCACTTCCCTCTACCATTTCCTGTTTCCCTCTGGCCCTGGCAGAGCATCTACCTTGTACCACCTAGTCTCCTTTCTGTTTTTCTGTCTGTCTGTCTGTCATTTATTTTTATTATTTGTTTATGCTATGAACCTTAGAAAGTTCCTTTATTTAACAGGAAAAGGCATCATAATTCAATAACCATACCTACTGTGATGGCTATTCCTGGTTGTCAACTTGTCTATACCTTGAATGAACTACAAAACAGAAATGGAGGGCACACCTGTGACCCAGGTCTTGAGGCTGGAAGACACAGGCTTCTGATCCATATCTTGACGTGGAGATCTCGGGGCATGGTGACCATGAAAAGCTTAAACCCAAGCAGGGTAGTACATGCCTTTAATCCCAGGAGACAGAGGAAAGCAGATCTTTGAGTTCAAGGTCAGCCTGGGACAAAGCCAGTCCCAGATACAGGCGTGGTGGTACACACCTTTAATCTGGGTCACACCTTCTGCTGGAGGCCTACATAAGGACATTGGAAGAAGAAAGACTCCTCTTTGCCTGCTTGCACTTACTTGCCAGCACATCTGTTGGTACCAACTTCTTCAGGATTCCAGTTTATATAGAAGACCAGCTGAAACACTCAGCCTCGTGGACTGAGTAACTTCTAGACTTTTGAACTTCCCATTCACAGCTGCCCATTTTGGGTTAGTTGGACTACAGACTCATTGCAATGAATTTCCTTAATATGAAGAGACATTCCATAAGTTCCGTGACTCTAGAGAACCCAGACTAACACATCTACCATCATGCCAGGTATTGTTGGGTGATACAATTGGCTAACTTACATTTGAAGTTTTAATTTACAAGGACTCAATCTAGGCTCTCCAATGCCTCATATGGGGAAGGATCATAATAAGTATCACTCAGAGTTGCTGTCAGGACTGACTACATCAGACCTTTGAATAGCTTCTGGCTGCAGCAAATGCTTAGTTAATGCAAAGGCTTGCTTTGATTAGCATCATCATTTTTAGTAGGCACGCTCATAACCTGTAGCTAGGATACACACAGCACAGAAGTTTAGATAGAGTCACCAAGAACTGTGTTGTGGAAGTAGCTACTGTGTTTACATTTATTTTGGACATTGCCATTATTATTTTTTTATTAATTCCCTGCTGAGCTCATTTGTATTATCTTAGGCCTCTGTTAGGGCTGACAATATCCCAACATTCACTGTGTGAAATAAAATGTATCTCCCTCCAGTACATGTTCAGGTTTTGATGAGACCTAAGTTTAAGTCTGCAGCCAAATCAAGCTTTGTAACAGTATAGATCATTTACTGCCCTTGATTCCCCTTGCTGATATCTTAACAGTGAGGATGCAAATTTTAACGATGTCTACCAAGTATTTCCTAAAGGGCTAAAAACCCTAGGTTTAACCTTATTTTGTGGTAATGGCATCAGCTTAATTATGTTGCCTGACATTAATATTTTTTAACAAACCAAGAAATAAAATATTCAAACAAAGAAATCCACAAGAAAAATATTTTGACTCACAATAGGAGTGAGTTCCCCTAACTTTTCTAGCTGGGTAAAATGAATCATAACTGGGTAATGACCTCAGAACAAACTTTTTAAAACAAATACTAATTTCATTTTCCTTTTTCTTTGAATTTCACTCTTATGGATTTGTGGTTATAATGAAACACCCTTCATATTTATTTCTGAGCTATCTAGAGAGACTGAAGCCTGTTCTGAGCCAAAGCCATAAAACTTCGAAGATGGCTGTCTAGATGGCCTGGGGAACTGGTATGAGTGGCAGAGTGAGTGGACTATTGTGTTCTGCAAACCAGATGCTTTCTGTGGAGAAGAAAGCAGGATAGCCGGGACCCGCCCACTTAGGGAAGGTCTTCCAGGACCCACCCCTTTAGGGAAGGTCTTTCTGGCCTATCCCGTGTCCTCAGCTCCTCATCCTAGGTTTACTTTCAGTGATTCTTCTCTTTCACCTCACACTGTCTTCCTCAACTTTTTCTCGAATTCTCTCCATTCCACCGTGACATTGTCCTTTGTCACTGCTTTCTGTAGAGGACTCTATGGGGCCCGTAACTCCAAAATACAGACAGTAGCCACTTTACGATGACAGATTTGTGATTTTTAGATTTTCACAATGATGTGGAAGCCATGTGCCTTCAGTTGGAAGCATACGTCAGATTTTGAATTTTGAGTTTTTTCATTGCTTACCTAGAATGTGTGTAGGTTACATGTGCTTTTGAGACATGATGTTTTCAACTCAAGATGGGTTTGTTGACATGGGTAACTGCATTTGAAGTGGAGGAATACATGTACAAACTATTATTTATAAACTAAGGGCCTGGGGCTAAAACCTCGACCAGGGCATCTTTCTACCTGTATTGGTTGTTTGTTTGTTTGTTTGTTTTTGTTTTTTGTTTTTTTAATACGGGTTTCCATAGTTTGGTTCCACTACAGCTCGTAACTCTTGACTCTTAGTTTATTTTAGCTTTACAGTCCTGTTGCTGTGCCTACCCACTTAGATTTTGCATCTGTTTGTGGTTTTTCAGTCTCTTAGATAGCCCCAGCAGACTAACTTGGCTTGCTCTGTGAGGTCTCTTGGGCATCTCCTCCTCTGGTGAGCTCTACATTGTGCCTGTCCAACCGTGCTCAGGAAGGCCGCTTCTCCAGGTCGCTCAGCCCAGTCATTGCTAGGCCAGTCTTGTTTCCTTGGATGAGTAATTCAGCTAGTAATCATGAGATTGATCCATTAAATAAAAAAAAATCAAGCTTTGTATTTGACAACAGAAATAAGGGTAGCAGAATTTTTCTCTTTAATTTATTACACTTTGTGGGGGGGGGCAAGTTTGTAAGTTCTATTGAATGTAACAAAACAAATTGTTACACATCTATCTAGCTTCCTTCAAATGATACTAGTAATGATTTTTAATACAAATTTAAAATAGGCCTTTGATATCCAGGTGGAATCCATATACTACCATATATATACTCTGTTACCTAACTTTATTGCTTCTTACCATAATGTCTTTTGGACTGCTGGATATAGTACCATCATAGAATATATAGAACTAAAAATAAATAAATAAATATAATTCAAGTAAATTCCCTTTAAACAAATTCAGGCTAGATGGTTGACAAAGTTTTTTGGTTTTGATTTGGACATTTTGATCTTTCCTAAGTCTAAAGCTTCAATTAAGGCTTTAAAATTTAATAGTAACATTTAATATTTAGTACTAATACTAATATTTAATATTTAGTACTCATACAAATCTAGTGATACATACATTTTCCCAAGTTGTTATTTGGCCAAAGTATACATTTACCAAAAAAGACATATAAAAGATACTGTAAGTTCCATGAGCAATCTGCCTTATCTCAAAGTACACACATTCACAACAAATAACCTTCAATGCTGCATATACCAAAGTGAATGGAGAAGAATATAAGCCCTTTGCTAAATTAGAAATAATAACCTGTCAATGAACCCAGTCAAACAAAATACATAACACTGTATGTATGCTCTTGACTTCAGCCCTGAACTGAATTAAAGCCTTTTAATTTTAACATCTTTATGTTGTTTGGAATGAAATTAATGCTCACTATTATATAAACTATTTAGTTTTAACATTTTAAAAAAGATTAGTTAACAACATGCATATTTCTTAAGTAGTGAATAATATGTATATTATTGGTAGTAACATTTATTAACTTCATAAGCGTTTACATAAGTACCATGCATGAATGACTTTGGCTTCAGCACAAGGAGAAATTTGGACTCTCCATCTCAAAGGAAGCAATGAGACCTCCTTGAGTCTGGAGTCCTTTATACTTTGATGTAAAGACAACATATTTTTAAGTCATACATACAACTGAATGGGCTGAAAATGGGCAGTTTCTGAATTTCCCATGAAACTTTCCTTCCTTTTTAGCTTACAATATAAGACATGGAATATTACTATTGATTCTTTTACAAAGAATCAACATGAACTCACTCCCTATGATGATCATTATTTGATTTAGTCCTTTAACATCTCAGTAGATATGATTGTCTCTCTATTATTGATGAGAGAGCGCCAGGCTCCAAGAGGTTAAGACAGCTATTCTATCCAAGGTCATAGTGTCAGATATACCATTCAAACATTCTACTGGCTCCCAATCCATGTTTCCCTCCTACCATAGTGTATGTCACACACACACACACACACACACACATGTGCGTGTGTGCATTAACATACATCTTGCTTGCATCTGAATTGATGGACTAGAACAACTATGCCATCCACAATTGCTGTGGTGTGTTTCTGTATGGATTTGAAGACAGCAATGTAACTGTCTTTCATGAGAGGGGTTCAGAACACCATCTTGGAGAACAAAGGGCACAAGACTGAAACACCCCAGCTTGACACCAGCATAGAGGTGTCAGAATGGGGCCTGAGGCCATTTTATCACTCTCGAGAAGAGGGGGAATTAGGAAGCTGACAGAAAAGTCAGGGAGAGAGCTGCTGCATGGAGTCCAGTGCAGAAAGACAGAGGGCAAGCAGGACAGAACACAGAGTGGAGAAGTTCAGTTTAGAAGCTGAAGTTGTGAGTGGTTACAGGACATAGTGTGGATGAGAATTATCAGAAGACACAAGTAGGGCTTTGTGGTAAGAGGAGAGGGTGGAGAGAAAGATGGAGACGAGAGCTACAGAAACTGCCTACGAGCTGAAGAAAAGAATACATACAGTTTTATCTTCACTAGAAAAAGTGGAAGTTTGTCTAATGTGACAGATTGCTCCTAACCCATTGTGTTGGGCAAAGATACTGGATTATCTCAACTGTTTACCATGAGAAATATGTAGGTTCCCAGGGTCACTCCTTAGCAAATGTCCAATAAGAATCCTGAAATTGTGGGGTTCATTTTATGAAACAGTGAAGTTAGAGCAGCAGGTGATAAGAGCCCCCACCCCGACCCCTTGTCTTCTCATCCATGAGCTTGGATCTTCCCTGTTTAATGAGTATGTGGAGATAAAAATGAACAATTTTACAAGGCAGTTCTGGGTGTAGTATGTGACTTGAATTCAGCATTCAAGTGGAAAAAGATGGATGGATCACTTTGAGTTGGAGGTCAGCCTAGTCTATAAAGTGAGCTTGAGCCTACAGAGTTACATGGTGAAACCCTGTCTTGATGAGCTCGTGTCTTCAACATCTGACAGGGAAGCTGCAGTCATGAAATGTCAACAAGATGGCTGCCTGTGCAAGAACTGAGCAGTCATGATGGCAGTTGACCTGCCAACAAAATGGAGGAAGTCTCACATAGCCCCACCCCTAGATAAAGAGCTGCAGGCAATTAACAAGTGCTGAGAAAGGAGAATCATTCTTTGCCTCTGGATGAACCCCAAATTCATTATCCAATACTAAATGGTTAGCCCTACAAACATATACATGAAAGTAACACTAAATGAACTTGCATGGTATTTATTAATTTATTCATTTATATGTAGCAATACATGTTCATATATGTATACATAGGCACATGCACAGACATATATACATGTATATGCAACAAAAATTAAAGAAAAAGAGGCCATAAATTTGAGAAGGGGGATGATGAGACACAAAAGGAATTTTAAGGGGGAATGATGTAATTGCCTTTTAATTAAAATAAAAAAGGGAACTATACAAAGCAGAGATAACTGTTCTCTTGGGGCTGGTTTTCTGTGATCTGTAGATTTCCAGGAGAAAATTTATGCCTTCCAAGCATAATGTCGATTCTTCACAGGGTCCTAAGGGTCTTATTTGAATCTGTTGGACACTTTGGAAGATATCCTTAGACAACTAAAGATCAAAAAAGGTTCACTGCACCCTTTGTGGGGCTGGTAAAGCTTTCAGCTATGCTATGCTGGATTTGAGCTGAATTGCATGTGAACCTGGGTAGTGTTTCAAGAGAACATGGGGGAGGGGAGAGTTCTCTCAGGATGAAGCCAGGTGAAACTCAAAGGGTCCAAAGAAGGCTTCACTTTGTATTTCTTTCTGATTCTGTTTGAACCTGACACTCAAAGTGAAACTCGGGAGATATGAACCTCTTGCAAACTCAGGCTTGAAGGGAGGCTTTTGGAAGCAAACCTTGCATGCTGAAAGTGCTGAGCTGACAGAATTAACTGGCACTTGAACTTGCCCTGCCTGAGCCTTTTGCAAAGGGTTTCTTTCACACTTCAGTAAAACTCTGCAAGGGGACCATGGACTTGATAGTGGGTTACCTCCACCTAGCTGAGTACACAAATTCTTACAATTCCAGATTGCCAGGCAGAGTAAACTAATCAAGTCCTGTGTTGCACTCCTGAATTGGGTCAAAAGGCATTCTGATTAATTTGGTAGTTCAAAGTAAAGTTGCATATGTTGCCCGTTACCTGGGCAGTTGATCACAGTGTCATAAACTATTTGGTCGTTTATAACAAGCTCTTATTTGAGAGAACAAATAACTGGAAAGAAAATCTCTCTCTCCCCCATTAAACACATCTATCAAGGCCAACACATGGCTCTTCTTAAAGGCTAAAGGCACAGTGCACAGAGGTGAGCCATTGCCAAGACCTTCTACAAGATAATTTTCTGACCTGAATAGGGGTTGGTTCTGGGGCAGGGGGAATTTAATTTACTCTTGACAAACAGGGCTGAATACTAAGTTAGACCGAACAGACACAAGGGTATTTTTTTTCTTTGAGAAAGGAAACAGATTGGCAGAATTTTGGCATGTCAACAAAAGGAAATCACACAAAGAGAAAAGGATTAGTCAAAATAAAGATCAAATGAAGATCAAAAATAAATTGGCTTCAACCCAGGAAACATTTGTTACATTTCATAAGCAGGTCTTTCCTTCCCAGGTGTGAAGAAAAGAGAGGAACCACTTGATCTTCCCTTAAAGGTCAATGAGCACTCCGTGAGCTCCTAATAAAATGCCCACAGAGCCCTGGAAGCCCAGTGCAGGTGCAGTTCTGAAAAACATGCAATCCTCCTGGTCCAAAAGACTGGAACAAAGTAAAGGCAGTGACTGCCAGTGAGTGGATTGTAAGGCAGTGGTGTGCCAAGTACACTTCAGTCATGAGTTCCCAGGAGCTGCTTTAAGAAAACAAACAGTATCTATCTATCTATCTATCTATCTATCTATCTATCTATCATCTATCTATCTATCTATCATCTATCTATCTTCTATCATCTATATTCATCATTGCCGTCTATTAATCAATCAACATACCTATCTATCATGTTTCTATTAAGCATCCAAATGAATATTGCTCCTTTCAGAAGTCTTAGGATGCTATTGTATCATTACTAAAAACACGAGAGGATTCCTGAGGCCTGGTGCCGAATTAAAAAAGACTCCTTGCTCAGAAAGCAGGCAAAGAAAATGCTAGGAAAGAAGTTAAGCATAGGCCTTTTCTCTTCTTCTGGGGATTTTCTCATGAGTTGCCTTTCAGACTTCCTGTTGAATGTAATTCAAAGTGAAGAAAGAGTTTCAGTTTGCAATTGTAGGCATGGGTACTGCGACTTGCCTTCCCTTTGTGCACAGCCAGCACTCCAGATAAACGTAAAAACACCCTTCCTAGGCGGACTTACCCAGATTGCACAATGTGGGCTTTGCAGTTCACACACACACATGCATCTCACTCTCTCTGGAATAGTGGGACACTTTCACAATATTAATTCAATTGCTTGCATTTCAGTTTTTGAGATGCATACAGTGTAGCAACATTCTCCATGTTCAGCATATTGATCTGTAAAGAAGACTCTCCTGAAGGAAAAAAAATCCATGATGTGTTGCCCTCTCTGTCTCTGAAACAGAGGGCAGACAGGAAGCTTGCTGGAGAAAGTGACCCATAAAGATAGCAAGAATGAACTCCATATATGAGAATCAGTGGGTTATTTCTTGATAAAGAGGTAGAACTATTATATGTGATTATTGTAGTCATTTTTCTTATTTCTTGACACACATACTCATGCACACACACATGCACATGCATGCCCTTGCATGTGCACACACAAACCCTGACAAATTTAAGGGAGGAATGACTTATTTTGGATGAGAGGGTTGACCCACCATGAAAGGGATAGCATGGCATAATTCATAGTAGAAGGATGTGCAGTGCAGGCTCTTCCCTTCCTGGCTTTTCAGGAAACAGACATGACTGGAGTGGAAGGCAGATGTAACTACCAAGGGCCCACTCACAATAGCATAGGTCTATCTGCCAGCTAGGTCCCAGTTCCAAAGGGTCTCATAATCTAAAGTAGTGCCACCAATTGGGAACCACATAATTGAAAGACAAGTCTGTGGAGGACATTCCAGGCTAAACTGTTATAAGAATTTAATAAACATTGACATGGTTGGTGTGTCAGGGCCATAAATCAACAATCCAGTGCAAAAATCCCCATTTATTAAAAATTAGTAATGTAAACACACTGGGTGTTTAAAAAACACACAGCTTTTCATATAATTCTAGTTAAATAAAGGACCTTATAACATAAAAATAAAAGAGGAAAGCAGATTTGGGAGATAATTCAGTTGGAAAATTATTTCCCTGGCAAGTATAAGGACCTGAACTTGATTCCCAGAACCTATACTTTAGAAAGCCAGGCATGGTGCACGCACTTGTAATCCCAGTGCTAGAGACATAGAGACAGGCAGGTGATTGACGTTTTGTGATAGCCAGCTTACCATACTTGACAAGTTTTGGGCCTTAAGGAATTCCTGTCTCAAAAAAAAAAAATGTGAAGAGTACCTTCAGTGTGACACCACAGGCTAGCCTCTGGCTTCCACATATATCTTAGCAAACAAGCATGCACTTGTGCACTCGCACACACACTCCATACATGTGCATGTAGACACAGACACACTCCCTGTTCCCTCTCATAAAAAAGTAAAAGGAAGGGTCAGATACGGTGGCATGTGCCCATAATCCTAACACTCAAGAGGCAGAGGCAGGAGGATTGCCCATGAGTTTTAAGGCTAGCCTGATCTACATAGTAAGTTCCTGGGTAGCCAGCCCTATGTAGCAGGACCTTGTCTCAAAACACCATCACTTCCGGCCAAAAGGAGGGAGGGAGGGAGGCTAAGTTGGGTAGGAGTTACATGAGAGCACATTTATACTCATGTATAGAATAGATCCAGTCAGCACCATAAGGCCACAGATACTCCCAAAATCATAACCTCAGGGCTATGCTTCACCAGTCATATGGAGAATCTCAGATGAAAACGTGGTTAGTTTGTGCAAATGAAACACGACTTTAGGAAAAACCAGCTCAATGTGTGTGCCTGGGAGACCATGGTTCAGAAATATTTAGACAAGCAAAAAAAAAAAACATTTTATAAACATCAAATCCCATGTGCTTTCATGTCATCCCAAGTGACATTTTCTCTCACCCAGTTTCCTTTGTGACCAAGCATCTGGTGTCCTGCCATATATAACAGTGACCACAGACCTGTGCTTCTTAGGTCTATATTTATTTGTTAAACAGAAATAAAATGCTCATTTCATCTGTTAGTGCTATCTGGGTCTTACATTGATATCTGTCTTACTTTGGAGGGGGAAGACAGAAAGTAGGGTTTTGACACTTTGGAAATAGACCTATGACCCTCTTTTTCTTTTGGTCAATTTCTTTCTGGAAAGAAGACTCAAAATGGCAGAGGTTGAGTTCTCTTTCCTTACACTTGCTGAGAAGTACTTATTCATTTTTCCACAGCTTGACCTGAATGGCATTCACAAGGGCGCAAGTATAAATGACAGAGGTCTCAAATTGGAAGCCGTATGTCCTGACAAGCTCATGTGTCAGAATAAGTACCCCCAGTTGGTGGCGCTGTTTTAAGAGGCCCTGAGACCATTCAGCTTCGCACTGTAGCTAATCTGTATGGGATGCAGGGGATGGAGAGGGGCAGGCCTTGAAGGTGATGTCTGCTTTTGTTTTATCCGTCCTAATACCGCAAGATCTGAACAAGCCCCACCGCAAGCTCCTGCCACCACAGACAGAGCCTCCCTGGCTGCCGTGCCTCCACACCATGGTGGGTGGTACTCTCTGAACTGTAGGCTAAAACTAACTTCTGCCGGGTGCTTTGTGGTGGCCATGAGAAACGTGGCTAAGCCAGTAAGGGAAATGTCACTAGATAATTTCCAGTCTACTCAAGGCAATATTTATTCTGTGTTTTTCCCCTCACCAATGTGTCTATAAAGTTTGGAAAGTAGACAAGATCAACTGACATATTTTTAATGGTATTTGAACAAGATTTGAAGCTGACTCCGGAGAGTGGTAGGTCTCCAGATTACACAAGCCAGTGTGGTGACAGCAATTATTCCCTAGCAATAGTGTTAGAAGACTCGTGACTTTTCACCCTTTGATTTTCCGTTCTCTGGGATTGTGAAGCCCTTTCTGTGCCAACTTAAAGAAAGCTTTTTACCTCTTTTGACAAATAGCCAGTAGTCTATTTTCTAAAGAGATTATGGTATGCTTTGACAGACATCTGAACTCTCTCTACCTCACCCAATTTTAAAATAATCAACAGTAACATTGCTATGTTACTTGAAGGTTCACCATTTTATACAGAAGCAAATACATTTGTAGGGAAAAGATTCAGAAGTTGGATACCAACTGCCATTTTCTCAGACTTCCTCCCAGAGCCACCTCCATTTGTCCCCTGTGAGGAGTTCTTCTAAACTGGCAGCACAATGTGCATTTTTTTCCTGCTTGGAGCAGAGATGACTGCATTGCACAGGGCAGGACCTCTGCTCCCTCTCATGTGGGAAATCTGTGTTTTCAGGTTGCTCCCTCTTCCCAGTTTTGCAGAACCTTTGCCGTACAATATGAGGTATTTTAGAGCGTCCTATTGTGAACTGCAAATGTATTGGTTCAGGTTCTCGCTTGTTTTAGACGTGTTTGTAGATCTCGTATTCTAGTTTTATGTTGTTTCTTCATAGATTTAGAAACGACTCCCACCACCCGCAAATAATAAAGAATGAAGTGATATTTTGCTTTTGTATCTTTTCCTTTTTACAACATAGTTTACCTCTAGTCACTGGTTTATTTGTAGATACCTTGGAATAAAAAGTAAAAGATATGTTCATTTTTTTTTTGAGACAGGGTTTCTCTGTGTAGCCCTGGCTGTCCTGGAACTCACTCTGTAGAAAAGGTTGGCTTCAAACTCAGAAATCCATCTGCCTCTGCCTTCCAAGTGCTGGGATTAAAGGCATGTGCCACCACTGTCCAGTGATATCTCCAATTTTTAATTTTTTAATATTCTATCCAGTTTCTTCAACACACAAAAAGTGAAGAAATCTATTTTTTATAATGAATCTCCTCCACCCAAGACATAAACTGCATTATGCCATTTCTAAATACATTTGGTTCCATTTTAATTTTTACATTGAAATAAAATAACCTATAGATATATTGTAACAAACGAAGAATCATTTGATATTTTTTAAAAGTATTTTACAAGTCATGAGATTAAAAGATCTCACACCCACCATGCCGATAAATGTCATTAATAAGACCCAAGTGACGGTGACAGAGACCCTTGATAAATCAAGACATGTTCCTTATCTTGACAGTACAGAAGGAAGTCAGCACAGTCAGGATGCACAGTGAAGAGGCCAGCAGCCTTCTCCAGTAACAGACAGTACAAACAGATGTGCTCTTGCAGATAGGACATCGAAAAGGGCTGTAGTCACATGAGAGCTCCTAAGAGTTCAACTGACCTTTGAGCTCAGCCTTTTAGTCACAAAGCTGGGTGGAGGGGCAAGCTGCAAGAGCATGTACCAGAGTTAGCTGCATCGGGTCTCAGTGGACTCCAAGGAAGCTGACTACCTATCCCGGTGCAGGACAATGTAGCATATTCAGGATATGCATCCCTTCCTCCAGTGACTTCAACATGGCACCGCGGCTTGATTATACATTTTAAATTAGAGCTGTGGAAACTGGTAAAAGTCAGCATAGACTTTGGAAATAATGGCTATGGTTTCTTATATCATTGGAAAGACTCAACCTGAAAATAGAACAAATATATAATGTAATTATCTCAACAGATCCAACAACTATACTCACTGCTAAATAAGTAGAAATTTGCACTATATAAACATATATGTGTACTATACATACTACATGTGTACACACTTATTACATATATTACACATTTATATATAACATATATGTATGATATATACATAATGGGTAAATAAATATATGCCAGTCCCCAAGGACCTATAGCTAACATTTTTTTTCTGGAGAAAATACCAGAAAATTCCCACAAAACCCAGAATTTCTGCTCACTACTATTCACCATACACTGAAGGTTCTAAATATACTCTGAAAAAATTGAAAACACATATTTTAAAGCAGATCCATGTATATAATTTACACAGATTAATAAAAGGCTCAATCCATGTATATAATTTACACAGATTAATAAAAGGCTCAATAGATCAGCTACAATCACCGAGACAGAAGTCTGTTAAAATGCAATATTACTATGCAGAGTGGGGCTGGAGACAAATCTCAGTGGCAGAGCATTTGCCTAGCAAATCCAAGACCTGGGGCTCATGGAGTTCAGTCCTCAGCACCAACACACACACAGACACCATAAACGTATGTACACACACCCACATGCATCTGCATGTACATACAGGCATACACACACACACAAACACTCACACTAAAAAATTCAGTATTCTCTATAGTGTGTATAAAAAATGTAAAGGGGAAAAAGTTCTCCTTTTAAATAGCAATAACGAGTATAAACCACTTAGTCCTAAAAGGAACAAATATTAATGTCCATCTAAAGGGAAAGATCAACAACTTTCCCTCGGGCTGACAAAGAAGACAGGAAGACTCAAAATCATTTACAAGAAAACACTTTTCATTTTGAAATTATACAACTTCACATCAACCTAACTAAAAGTCTACTAGAATTTTTAATAAAGATAATTCTAAAATTAAAAGAGAAGATATGTAAAAGGAATTAGGAAACAAAGGAGGTAGGAAATCACAGTATGTCCTACTATATGTGAAAATGCATCACAAGGCTTTAGTACTGGGATCGATTTCTATCGATTTTTAGTACTGGGATCAGGTATTGAAGATCTAGAAATCAACCCTATTAACACATAGACATGAAGAATAAGGTAATTTAAATCTAAAGGGAGGGGCCCACAAGATAGCTTAGAAGGTGTGGAGCGATTGCTGCTAAGGTCGAGCACCTGAGTTTAATCCCCGAAACTCATATGATGTAAAGACAGAGCAGACTACACACTCCTGAAAGTTGTCCTCTGACTTCTACACATGCAGAGCCACCCCTGCACTAAATAAATAAACTACAGTCAAGAGTTAAAGAAGGGTAGTGGGGAATTTATTAAACATTTGAAAAAGTAAAATTAGACATTCCACCTCAACTGTACACACGTAGATGCCCAAATTTCAGATGGTCTAAAAGCTACACATAAGGCATACTACAGACAACCAAGGTCTCTTCAAATGATTCTTGCCTTACCTAGCTGGTTATCTAATTAAAATGGGCTATTTAAGAATGTGATGTTCAATCAGCTGTTAATAAGGATTTTTTGGGCTGGAGAGAGTTCAAAATGCTTGCTGGGTTTGGATCCCCAGAACCCAAGAAAAAACTATCTGTCGACCCAGCACTGGGGGAAATGGAGGCTGTCAGATTCCAGGAGCTCCATGGCAGACAGACCAGCTGAAATACAAGCTCTTTACTCAGGGGAAAAAATCTATCTCAAAAAATAAGGTGGGGTGACAGAGGAAGATATTCTGATGGCAATCTTTGGTCTTCACTCCTACACAGGTAAGTGTACACACACACACACATACACACGCACACGCACAGCACACACATGCACACACATTCCCATGCATGTACTACATACACATGTACACACGTAGAAGCCACACACACATGTGCATATGCATACAATATATACACACATGCACATACACATGGTGCACACACACACACATACACACACAAATAAAAGTAACTAAGGACCCTTAACTTTCTCCTTGTAATGTTCAATGAGGCAGCATATTGTCCCTGGAGTATGTTTTCCTGGAGTAGGTCTCTAATGTATTGCTCATGTTGCAAAGAATGCCTGGTCACTCATGGTTCAGCCTACCAAGCACTACTGGGATAATATTTCTAGGATTACATTTAGTTTGAGTGCCCGAGGCTAGCACAAAAACCATTGGATTCATCTCCACAGAACCCTATTGCTTTCTGGGGAACCGTTGGTATTTGTTAGAGTTAAATAGAATTCGTAGGAAATATTTACCAAGGCCCTGCATGGACTTCTTTGGAGCCAAAGGAAATGAACTTTCTAGTAACTGAATGAAGCATAATAAAAAAGAAGCATTCATTTGTCCAAATGCTTCTGGTTCTGAGACTAGGGTCACAGCCTACATAAGAGAATTAGCTACAAAAAGAGAATTAGCTCTTTTTTTTTTTCAGAGCTCTCATGATTTCAGCATAGGCTAATGTCATGGTTCCTGTCTACATTTGCTGACAATGAATTAATCTAAAAACCAGGCAGGTTGGGAAGTAAAGCTCTTGAATTTTCTGTTAACTTTAAAATTACATTTTATTTATTTTATTATGGATGGGTGCATGTTGAGATCATAACTTGTGGGAGATAGTTCTCTCCTAATGCATGCATCCTGTGAATCCCAAAGGTCAAATATAAGCCATCAGGTTCACTCAGCAAGTGCCTTTACTCTCTGGGCCATCTTGTCTTTTAGTATCCTTCTCCTACTTCTCTCTCTGACACCCTCCCTCTCTCTCCCCTACCCCTCTCTCACATAAACTCTCATTGCTGCGATGTCCCACCTCATCTCTGCCCCCAAAGCAATGAGCCAAAGCCTCAAACTGAAACCTGTGGAATCATGAGTCAAAAACCAACCTTTCTGCCGTTTGCTTGATTTCCTCTAGGCATTTTGTCACAGCAATGGGAAAACAGCTAACACAGGAGCCAGAGCTACTTTGTCATTGTAATTACTGCCCCCTCCCCCCCTCCAGGTAGTAGCTATGGGATGGAGACACTTGTCATCAATTTGGGTTCTAACCATAATTTCTAAGGATGCTTTCCATGTCTCATACAAGGGGTTCCCTCCAACTTGGTCCTTAATTAGGATCTCAGTTTGGTGACCAGACATGCTCAACTCTGTTCTAGACAAAACAGAAAGTTTGCTGAAATTATCCAAACCAGATAGAGCACTGCCTGATTCTGAGTAGGATTAAAATACTAAGAATATCCTCTTGATTAAATAAATCTTTCTCAGTGGTAAGAAAAAAACTGAGGCAGCAAGCACAAAGAAAACATTGCTATTGCAGAAGTTAACCTGATAACAGTAGAGTTCTAAGCTCAGAACAGTTCCAAATCAATCAGGATTTGATTTCCAACACATGGGACTTCTTTAGTTACTCTAAAAAGAGGGAAATGTACACTTTACCACACATCACCAGGATGCCATGTGCCTTCATAGGCACTGACTCCCCAGATGTCACAGCCAAACAGCACCTGTCTCAGATGGCAGGGGTGGCAGCCATCCAGAATTACCCATCCCCAGAGGGCTTTCTTGATGTATGGGTGAATGGATGGGTGACCATGTGTTTTTGTGACTACTGTACTATTTTGGTATTTTGCTTTTGAAGTTAGATTTTAGATAGCATTTAAAAAAAAAGAAGACGAATCAGCCTTTGGCCCCCAGACATCTGTTACACATCGCTGTTAGTAGGTAAAGAACAAAGCATCATGGATGGGAACTACCAATTTTAGTTGGAGATATCACAGATCAAATCATGTTATCTGGCTCCACTAAGAACAGACATTTCATGAGTTTGGTTTGGGTCTATATATGACCTGTCTTCTTAGAACTTACAACAGTGCTCACAACAAAGTGGATACTCAAACAGCTGACAATGTTCCTGTCCTTGGGATTGTAACCATTTAAATGTACACTAGCCAACTCAAACAGTATCTGCATCTCCAAAGGTGATGCTTTTCAGGGACCGCAGAGGGCCAGCTTACCCATCTGTGTTCATCATGTTATTATAACAGAATACACGAGGCCTATAACTTATAAAGAAAGAGACTGATTTTGGCTCATTACTTAGAAAGTTGAAAGTACAGATAGCACAATGGGAGAGCCGGTGAACGGACCCCTGGGTGAATTACTTCATGAGTGGACATTAATCAACATGATGGGGCCTATGTGAGAAGAAGCCTAGAGACACTGTGTTGAGGTGATGCAGGCCCTCAATGACAGAAGGACTTCCCACCAGAATTCTTTTCTTTTTAAAGTGTGTGTGTGTGTGTGTGTGTGTGTGTGTGTGTGTGTGTGTGTGTGAATGCAATGTGTGCAGGCACCCACAGGGGCCCGAAGAGGATGCTAGACACATCAGAGCTGGAGTTCAGATGGTTGTGAACTTCTGGACTTGGGTGGTTGGAACTAAACATGGGTGCCCTAGAAGATCAGGGAGTGCTCTTGAACGATGAGATGAAACATCTCTCCAGCCCCTAGGGCTCGTTTCTTAAAGTTCTACTACATAATAGCATCACACTGAGAACTAAGTCGGCAGCACAGGACCCCTTAGAGGATAACCAGGCTCACCCTGTGCATCAGGCTGGATGCCACAAAGGAGCTCTCAACGGCTGATTCTCAATCTCCCCCCACTCCCTCTTGCTCCCTCTTCCTCTCCCTCTCCCCGCTCTCTGTATGTGTGTGTATGTGCATGTGTATATCTGTCTCTCTCTGTCTCTCTGTCTCTCTTATTTTCCTTCATTTAAGTTTAAGCAAAGGAACAGACTATTCTGAATTTATAATGGGAGACATGAGTCTTACGAGAACAGGGTCACGAAAGAATTCTCCCAGGTCTTTCCAGAATAGATTCAGAACATTTGCTTCCTATTTCAAGTCTTGGCAACCAGACTAGAAGAAGGATCAGGTCATTTAGTAATAGTTCATGATAGTCATTACTTGGTGTAAACCAGGAAAAACATTTCTAGATGAATGTGGTATTCTCAGTGTACAGTTTGTTTAATTTAGAAAACAAATATAACTGTAACTAGAATACTTAAGCTGAGGTACTACTAAGGAAGCCATGCTGGCCACTTGAATTGACTTGTAATATTCGGTTGTGTGGACTGCTATCAGATGGTGGCCTGCTGGAGTGCTGACAAGGATTTTGACTGCCAGATGCTGTTTTTAAACAAGCCATTATTTTATCTCCATTTAAAGTTGTGAAGATGTAAGACGTTTAAATATTAGAAAGAAAACAGTAATTGGAGAGGAGCCAAATGATCCACTGTGAGAAACTGTGAAGTTTGTGGATTTCCTGGCAAGGAGGCAAATAAGTGAAGTATTACAGCATTTTCCACTAACTAAAAACAGCTGTCATGTGATGATGGTGTCACATCTGCAGCTGACACCACTTCAAAGGACAGGTGCCTCAAGTTGTTTAAGAAAAAGCATCTCATGTACCAGTCTAGCAACCTTCAGGAAGTGATGGTGTGGGCAGTGGGAAGACCAGCCCCATAGCAACCAGGGTCACTGTGTCACCAAGGTAGAGCCCTGGAGACACTTAGGGACACATTGCACTTATCCTGGCTAAGCCAGGGTGAGAGTAAACTTGGCAAGTGGACTTGAGATGTAGTAGCCAAGCACGGGCTACAAAAGAAGAAGTAGTTAAATTGGATTTCAACAAAGCACAAACTTCTGTACATCAAAGAACATACTCAGTATAGTCAAAAGTCACCCCACAGAATGGAGAGAAGACTTGCGGATCGGCATCAGGAGGAATTATTTTATATAAAAAACTAAAACTGGAACAGAGTTGAGAACTCAATTAAAAAGTGAGCAAAGGAAAGCAACCTTTAATAAAAGTGAGAAGCAGGAAGAATGTGCTATACTGGGATACAAAATACACCACAGAGGTATAGGAATCAGAACAGCATGATATAAGCATTAAAACAAACACGCAAAAGCAAGGCGTGGTGGGGTAGACCTGCAATTCCAACATACAGGAGGGATCCAGACTGGAATACAAGAGACCTTATCTCAAAATGAAGTAAAATAAACAATTTCAGCCAAAATAACACACACACACACACACACACACACACAGAGAGAGAGAGAGAGAGAGAGAGAGAGAGAGAGAGAGAGAGAGAGAGAGAGAAGAGAGATGAATACATAGCCTAAAAGGAAACCCATGTATCTATAACCAACTGCTCTTTGACGAAAGCAAAGAACAGTCAGGGGAGACAGAACTATCTACCTCATAAACAGTCCTAGGAGAATGGAATCTGAACATGCAGAAGAATGAGGCTGGACCCCTATCTCTCTCCACATATAAAGTAAACTCAAAACGAATTAAAGACTTAGATGTGAAGCCATGAAACCACTAAAAGAAAACCTAAGTGAAATGCTTCACTTAGGATATCCGCGGATATCCGCGGTACTGGATATGGGCGAGGACATTTTTGGATCAGACTCAAACTACAGAAGAAACAAAACTCAAAGTAGGCAGATGGGATTAGGTCAAACTTAAAAAGGGGTTGCGCACAAAAGGAACCATCATAAGATTCAACCTAAAAGTGAGAGAAACTATTTTTGAACTATACGCTGCAGTTGGAATCTGGAATGTTTAGGAAAGCCCACCTGATTAAATAGTGGGAGGATGTCAAGTCCCTAGGGAAAGGGCTTGAGGGTAGTGTTGAGAATGTAGTCTCTGTCTGTCTCTGTCTCTGTCTCTGTCTCTGTCTCTGTCTCTGTCTCTGTCTCTCTCTCTCTCTCTCTCTTTCAGTGCAACTTGCACTATCCTATCACTGCCCTGTCACAGTGCCAAAGCAGCATGACTAAGGAACCATGAACAGAAACCTCTAAAATCACGAGTCAAAAAAAACCTTTCCTCTTCATAGTTTATGTCAAGTATTTTGTCACAGTATTGGAAGGCTTATATGTGATATAATTGGAAAGGGTTAATATTCAAAATATATAAGGAATTCAACTCATTAGCTAAAAAACAACAACTCAATTCCAAATAGGAACTAGATCTCGATGGACGTTTCTCCGAAGAAAACATAGAAAGTGCCGATGAGTCTGTAAAAGTGTTCAGTACCACTGATCATCAGGAAATCAAAGAAAACCCACAGAGAGGTGCTTCATCACTCCTGTTACAATGGCTGTTCCCAACAAGAAAGAGGATTAAAAACTGTTTTCATATTCAGAGGCAGATGCTCACAGCTAGCCATTGAACTGACCATGGGGTTCCCAGTGGAGGAGTGAGAGAGAAGACTGTAGGAGCTGAAAGGGTTTGCGGCCCCATGAGGAGAGCAACAATACCAACCAACCAGAGCTAAACCACCAGCCTGGGAGCACTTAGGGAGGGACCCATGGCTCCAGCTGTATATGTAAGAGCGGAGGGCCCTGCTGGGCATAGGTGGGAGAAGAGATCCTTGGTCTCATGAAGGATGGACGCCCCAGTGGGTGGGAATTTGAGGGTGGGGAGGTGGGAGTTGGGGGGTAGGTAGGGGCACATCCGCAGAGAAGCAGGAGGAGGGGTGAGGGGGTAGGGGATTCCTGGCAAGGGTGGGATGTGGTAAGGGGATAACATGTGAAATGTAAATAAAACATCCAATAAAAAATGGGGGGGGGGGAAGGAAAAAAACCTGTTTTCATTGAGGCTTTGGGAATGAGGGAACTCTTACACACTGCTCGTAGAGACATGCTAATACTGCTGTATAGAAAGTGGTGTGGGATGGTTCAGCAGTTCTCCTCCAGTATAAACACACATGTGCACCCCTGACAGCTCTCCTCCAATGTACACACACACATGTGCACCCCTGACAGCTCTCCTCCAGTGTACACACACACATGTGCAC